>NW_013952809.1:427923-432498 GCF_001266775.1 Austrofundulus limnaeus
TCCCTGCGTAGAGTCACCTCTGGTATTTTGGCTGACTTCAGGCTCTGCCCAAAGCTGGGAGCAACGTCTGTCAATTTACAATTTACAGAAACTTTAAAAGTTCTTTAACAACCTGTACAGCTTCATTTTCTGTATCACTGTTTTCAACTTCATCCAGTTTGTTTTCTATTACTTTCATCAGCTGACGCCTGGTACCGTCTTTTAAGAGCTCATCTTCGTCAGTAGCAAAGCATTTCAAATCTGTGTATCTTTGTACAGTCAAATACACAAAAACAGTAACACAACTAATAATCTCATTTGAACAATGTCTGTATTTCTCACAATAAGACCAATAAGAACATTTTGTGTAATAAAACGGTGAAAAGACAAAACTTTGTCACTAATGCAATAATTGAGATTGAGATTTAAAAAATGGATTTACCGTAACTGAAACAAAATATCCAAATATCAACTATTTTAATTATTTTGACACCTAATCGGTGGGTTAACACATATTGGGGTACATAGACTGATGCAATAAAGTTAATCTGTTATTACTTCATGTTTGAGTTTTTCAGTTTACCATCACATGTCACACTTTCTGCCAGCATGGTACCCATCTCCATCCTGTCTTCATTTTGTTCGCTTCGAGCCATTTTAGAAACCTCATTTTGAATATTTGGATTTTTCACGAAGCTCAAATTAGCAGTCTGTTTACGCTTCATTTTTTTTCACGACATCAAGTCTGCCCTGCTCACATAGCGGAGTAGTTATGAACACAGCGTGATGGTGTGTAGCGCAGTTAAGCTAGTTTTATACCTGACAAAGTTGATGCAATGAACTGGGCATGAGAATGTGTGTTCCCTTGATTGTGTTGACTCCGTTCGTGCACGTTTCACTATTTTTCCACTGGCTATGTAGAATACTGAGCTGATGTAAGCTGAGGATTAATACCTACTGTATCTCTGCTTAAATGACATCTACTGTGTATCATGTAAACACTACATTCCTTATAAAAAAATGCAAGGCAATTTAATTTTTTCTGCCATTTTTTTCCCTGTACCTCCTTCAAACTGTCATCCAGGCACTTTCTTGGTTTTACTCCTTTCACTTTCTTTGTTTATTCTATTTTCTCCCTCCAAAAAAGACACATTTAGCGCACACAGTCATGAAAAAAAAAAACTTTAAATATTTATCTTCTCTGCAGATGTCACTGAGCTGAGCTTGGCATTCCTCTAAATGTATTTTGTCAGATTGGTGTCAGGGATCCTATCTGTAACAAGGAGTCACTGAAGGATGAGATGCTGAATGTGAACCAATTTACATCATCGCCTTCAACCCATCTGCAGTTTAAGAGTTCGCAGTCTGCTACGAAATGTTCTTCACTTCACGTGCATGAAAAGAATTTTACACATCCATCTTTCCTGAGGCATAATCGTTTGCTATCTCGGCGGTAGACAACACTGGAAGGTACGGGACTAGAAATGATTCTGTAACGTAAGATTTTGTAAGATATTAGGTTGTAAAAAAAACGTGGAACATCTTTTCAATTTGCAAACGGTAGCTGTGTCATTCCAATCTGCAGAGATACATTTTGAGGAAGAGCAACACTGTCAGGGAACGCTCAATAAAAAAACATGAGAAAGGAGGTTTTAGTGGATAATGTGACTGAGATGATTTTCTGAGAGGGAGAGCAAAGCTGCATCCTCCTGCAGAGTCAACAGAGGAAGTTATTCCAAACGTAAACACGACCTCAACTCTGAGAATCACTTCCTTACAAAAAGGAATCTAGGAGGTCATAAAAGGTTGTTAAAATATGGGCTCATTACCAAAAGTCCTGTGCTGCATAAAACTGATGTAGCTTTACTTTTACAGGCAGATGTTATTAGTTTAGGTGGAATTATTTAGCACTATTTAAAATATACAAACACTAAGTCAACAAATGCGAGACCAAGAGCAAGTGAACCAAACAAAAGTATGGTTCATTCTTTGGTTTTTCAGTTTCAAAATAAAACAAGAAGAAACGAACAATCGGGTGTATTTAAAAGGTTTTTGTTTTAAAACAAAATTAGGAAAATGACAATTGCAAAAATGAAAGTGTACTTTTTCCTCTTTAATGGTTAAAGCAAAAACAACCTTTATGTTTTGTCAGTGCACTACTTGGGACCTTCTGGCGGAACCAGAAATCATCGCCTGAGATCCTGGCGCATTAAGTTTTCACTCACCACTTTAGAAACGGCCCACGTCTCACCATGGACATGTTTGCTTTATTTAGAGGGAGTTGACATGTCTCATATGAGAGGTGATGATCTTAATGTGAACAAAATTGTTTTAATATTCCAAGTTCTGTAGAATCAGGTTCAAGTGCAGCCATTGCCAGTATCTTTAGGAATCTTCCAGCCACTATAAATTCTTCTGTTTGGTATTGGCATATTGGATATTTACTTTGGATTTAGATAGCTGAAGCAAAAATCAAACTGCGTGTATTTTTTAGTTAGTTAAATTTTACATTTAGGTTTTAAAATGGAGAAAGAAAAACAGAAAACAACAAGATTGTTTTCTTTCAGTGATTTTGTTTTGAAATGGAAAAACCAAAGAAAGAACCGTACACGGATTCCAAACAGATTTTTTTTCCATTTTTGCCATTTTGTTAAATTTTTGTGTTTCGTGATTCTTGTGTTTAGTTCTGCGTATTCCTCTGTGCCTCTTCTGTCATTTCTGCTCATGCCCCACCCACACTTACCTGTCCTCAATTATCATCGCCCCAGGTGTTTCCACTACACTCGTCAGTGCCTGTCCTTTTAATCCCTCAGTTTTCTTTCCTCCTTCATTTGAGCGTTGTGTGTTAGACACCATGCACACCAAACACCATGTCTGCTTCTCCTCTGTGGGCTCCTTGAATTACTTTGTAGTTGTTTCCACATCAGCCTGTTTTATATATAAAAAAAGTTAAATGAAATATTTTTTCCTGAGTTTGTCATGTCAGCCTGCATTTTGAACTTAAATAAAAAAAACAGAGTGAAGCTATGATTGAGTGTAGAATTAATCACATCAAAGCACCCCCTGCTCAAACCATCACTGTAAGCTGGAGGGAGAGTTATTTTGCCAATATGATGAATGTCCTCGACTGCACCATGTAATGCAACGGACCCTCCACAATCTAGGAAAATTAATTACTGCTGTCAGGATTTTCCTGGTTTTTTACTAAGTAGATAAAAAATTAAATTAATTTTTCTTGCTCATCCACAATCTCAGATCATTTTCATAAAACAGAGCATCTTTAAACTTTAATGAAACGGCGATAAGAGCAGTTTTGTTTGTTGTAGTTTTCCAAAGCTTGTAAAAAGTAGTTGGAAAATGATGGAGTTAAGGAGTTAAGTGCTGTTTGCTTGCTGCCCTGGTTTGTCACTTGACCTCAAGACTATCAGGTCATTTGTTTCACTTCCTGGAAATAAATGTGATAAAGCTACTGATCTGACCATTCCTTTTAGAGAGAAAGTTCAAAGTGGCTCTACAATGTTCAGGGGTTCAACTTTATTGGTATGTAAAATTCAAACATCTGAACACAAACGCAATTTATTTCTTTGTTCTTGACTGAATAACCTTCTGCTTAGTGGGAATATAACGAGAAGCTTTCTGGAAAACAGAAACGAGGGTTTGAAATTTGTCAACCTCCGTGTGTCGTTTCTCATGAGAACAGACAGCGAGGTTCACTTTCCATCAGCGGATGTTGTTGTCAGCCAGTGTTTGTCTTGGTGTGGAGACAGCACAGCTGTTAGCTGGATGAGTTAGACGCTGTCGTCTCTGCTGATCAGCTCCTCTGCTCTGCACAGCTGCTCTGAGAGCAGCAGTGTACATGCACACCACACTCATCTCCTATACATGTGTTTTATACTTAAGAAGATGATGCTCCAAAGAACTCCTCGCCGATCCAACATTAAACCATCACATCTATCACTAGATGCTCAACCCCAACCCTTTACCATGAACCCAAACGTAATGTCATTTGTAAGTAAAATAAAGTGCTTTTCATAAATCTTTTATGGCCTTGAAGGAGTAATACCAGTAACTCACTGAGCTGTAACTGTGTTGGGAGTCTTTTTGAATTCCCTTTAAACCCAATTCAATTTTCTCTTGGTCATCTCCAACCCTACGAGGAACTGAAGGTTGACATCCGCCAAGATACAAGATAAGCTTTAGGAAATAAGTTTTGGGGGAATAAAATGCATTTTCCAGGTACATACTTCAAATCTAAATCCACAATCATGTAAGTATGTGACCTTCAGTTGTTATGAAAATGCTGTGAAATAAATTTGACTTTACATCATAGCCTATCTGAAGGCCTTGAAATTGGCCGGTCTCTTTAAGAACCTCCTACCATTTCAGAGTGCTGAAATGGGCCGGGGGAGGCCCATGCACACATGCGCTATGATGCAGTTTACTTGGCCTACACATTTTCTGGTCTGACATTTTACCCTCAACCTTACCTCACAGGTACATACAGCGGGTAAAATAAGTATTAAACACGTCAACATTTTTCTCAGTAAATACTGTATATTACTAGAGGTGCTAATGACATGAAATTTTCACCAGATG
>NW_013952809.1:433498-435100 GCF_001266775.1 Austrofundulus limnaeus
CTTTGTATGTATGGATCACTTGGGTTGTTACCGACATCTGGTGAAAATTTCATGTCATTAGCACCTCTAGTAATATATTTACTGAGAAATGTTGACGTATTCAATACTTATTTTACCCGCTGTACCTGACCCTAAATCTTTAGCCTAAATTCAATACACACCTTGCTCCTAACCCCTGACACACAATGTGGACAAAAGCCCATCTCCCTAATGCAGACTAGGCTTTTGTCCACATAAGAACAGTGGGTCCTCACCAGGCTGTGTGCACCAGAAACATGGTCAAAAACTGTCCCCATCAGGTTGCAAAAACATGCACACACACATTCAGGTTGACACATCGTCTCAGGCTCCTTCAGTCAGCCCGCAGTGATGACAGAAGTGTTACACAAACTGCTGTGAGAGTCCCAGACTGACATGCAGACAACAGAAAGATCTAAGTGAAGATATTGAGTGTTTTTATGACCCGTCCACCTCACGATAAATCTCTGCTGTTCAACATAAAGGATTCTTGTTCCACCTGTGTCAGACACATCTCTGCTTTATCTACTATCAACTTCCAAAAGCTCTCAAATGAAAAAGAGAAAATATGAGATACAGAGCTCATATTAAGAGGTCAAAGGTCCTCCTCTGAAGAAGTTAAACATTCTTTTTAGTGTTTTTTTTTTTTTACAAATAGTAGACTTTATTGAAAGGTTTGTACATCACACTGAGAACTTCACGCACCTTTTTGTATCTTTAGTTTGTTAGAGCAAATGGTTTTTAATATTTAGATTTTTCAACCAAAGGGGGAAAAATGTACTAGTGGGGAGTTCTTGGGTCAATAAGTTTTGATTGCAATACTAAAATTCATCCTAATGGTTTCTGTGTGAAAACAGAAAAGCTGAAATCATCTTTAATTCCTCAGCAATCCCTGCTAGTTTAATAAAATGCTGCCAATGTACACAAGGATAATCAGATATTAATAGCACCACACACACTTTGTTTACCTTTTAATACATTTAAAATGACTCGGGCTTTAATTGCAGTAGAGTTTTGTGTGCAGAAGAAAAATGTGTGAAGCTTCACTGAGTCTGAGTGGAGCTTTGTTTATTGATCTGAGCTGTTAATAAATTTACTGCGCTAATCCAGATTTATTATTTGATGGCATGAATTTAAATAATGAGGCAAACTGACATATTCAGCCTGAAAGGAAATGCCCAATGATGGCTGCACTCAGTCTCACTGTAATAAATTACCAGCGGAGGTAAAGGCTCATAAACTAGTAGGACCTTCATTTGTTTTACAGCTGCCACTTTTTTGCCACTGTGAACCACACTGCTACAGATTGATTTCAACCAATCTGTCTGTAAGTTGTCAATGTTTTTAAAGAATGCCTATAACAGGGACATTAATTTCAATTTGAGCTTCACTTCATGTTTGTGGAAAACAAATGAAAACAGATTCTCCTGTTCATCAAATACGTGTCCAGTTTGATTTATTGCGAAATCTAGAAAGTTTGTTTCCTTTTCTGCTAAAACTCAATGAAAATCGTTATAAATCTTAGCTTTTTTATTAACTTTTACACACACACACACACACACACACACACACACACACACACAC
>NW_013952809.1:436100-440226 GCF_001266775.1 Austrofundulus limnaeus
CACACACACACACACACACACACACACACACACACACACACACACAGGAACATTTGTAGGCTTAAATGAACACAAAACATTTAAAGCAAACAAGGAACAAACACTTAATTACTTTAATGAGTTGCAGTTCAACAGCATGAGATGCCTGAAGTACAGATTCCTGTGGTTCTGCTTCTGGTCAAAAGTTATTTACGTAATTGTGACTTCAGTAAACTTCTCATATTTAGCTTTGTGCAACATGTAGTGGTGAATTATATTAAAATCCTTCATAGCAGACAGCGTCTCTAAGCAGACTAAACCAGTGGTTCCCAAACTTTTCAGCTTTTGACCCACAAAATAACAGTAGCAGAGACCTGTGCCCCCAACTATTTTTGGATGATAAACATTTTGTATCAGGTCAACAAAACATGGGCATAGTAACAATATTTTTTATACTACAATTATCCATTTGAAATACACTAACCTCACTCCTTTGTAACAACTAAGGCAAAAATGTAATTAATTCAGAAAATCGTTTCGGGACCCCACTTTGGGTCCCGACCCCAACTTTGGGAAACACTGGACTAAACAACCCTTGAAATTCTGTGAACAGAAAAATCCTCAACATTTCAACTCAAAATGTTTTATTTTTTTTAAAAAAGCACATTAGCAGTTCTTAGATTCTATGAGCTGTTTTGAGTATGTTTGCCCAATAGTGGGCCAGATGGAAGTCACCTGCGAGCCAGATGTGGTCCACGGGCCACCGACTGCCCATCCCTGGTCTAGGTGTTCATGTTGCCAGAACATAAGCAGTGCAGCTCTTACTTGTTGATTTCCTTTGGTTGCTTGTAAAAACCACAAAAAAGTGACTGCCATTCTGTCCAAAATTGCTTTTTTCTACACTTGGGTTTGCTAAAAAAAAAGAAAAGACATAAAAAAATGCAAGTGTGCAACAAGTGACCAAAAATAAAACTCACCCAGAAAAACACAAACAAACAAGAAACAAACAAACAAACAAACGTCCCTTTCAGTGTCAGGTTTACAGACAGGTGAGCTCAGCAGCTGCTCATCTGCAGAACCTGGAAACACAGACTTTTATTTTAAAGCACATAACATGTTGAATATATAAACATTTGTATGAGTTGAATCATGAATATATTTATATTTTTTAATCTAATCACATATTTTTCTGTTTGTGAGGTATACATATGATTATGTTTGACATTTTACAAGTTAAGTCCCAAAGCAACATCACTTTAGTGCATCAATCCATCGTCAGCTGGCTTTACTTTAAGCCAATCAGTTGGATGGAAACTTGAAACGTTCTCATCTACAGCAAAAACAGTGAGGGATAAAATCTGAAAGTGATTGTTGGAGTGGCAGATAGGAGTTTGAACCTAAACTCTTCATTTACCAATCAGAGCTTCTATTCTTCTCACTGACTCGTGACATTAACTGACTGTGAGCTGACAGGCTGAGGTCTGAATCTTTTTCATCCCTCGGGGCTTTCAGCTGTGGGCGAAGCTCACATTTATTTATTTATTTTCTCTTTGTCAGTTTTGATTTTGTAGATTTGTTCCTATTTTCCAGAAGCAGGGCTCAGTTTTATTTTGTTCTATGTGTGTGTTTCGTTGTGCCAACCTTAGTTTCAGCGCTGGAAGCTTTTTGGCTTCTCAGATCCGATCATTAACTCACTCGCATTTTTTAGTATTTGGCGTCAAACCTGTTTTGCATTCTCCTCCACTCAAACACATGCCGCTTACATCCCGCAGCACGCTTTGTTTGGATCAGATCTGTGCTTCTTCTCTGCCTCCTCGGTGTGCTCGTCCTGCGATCGTGTGAATCTGCAGGAGTGTGTGTTGCCTGCATGATGATCGGAGGGAGAGGAGAAGGCACCCGGAGGAGAGGGAGGGAGATACCGAGAGACTAACTGTGACCAGTAAAGCATCCACAGCGTGATCCAAGCGGACAGGCTGTACAGAACCGTGTCAAAGTCTGTCGAAGCTGCCAGTCAGGAACGGGTGAGAGAGGAGAGACGTCTAGATGGAGGGGGGGGGGTCTTCCTGCGTGATTCATCCCACCTTAAACTGTCATAGATGCCAAGCTTTGACAAGCAGACAGCTGTTTTGGTATGGGCCACACAGCACACTTGGCCTGCTTTCTTACTTGTGGCAGATACAGTATATTTTTTACGCTGCAGCAGAAGGCTGTCGACAGTTTTGTTCGCGTAGAATCAAACTTACCTGCTTTAGCCAAAAGTTAAAGAAAATGTGTTCGTCTGCTAACATTGCTTTTTTAGAAACTTCCAGTTCTGTGAGATTCTTCGGTCGTCTTGCTCGCCCTCCTCTCTCTGGATGGATTATTACCAAGGAAAATGTCAGGGAAAAGTAAATGTCATCTTTCAATGTTTGCATGGTGTACAGAATTTTAAAGGGTATTTAGAAAAATCATTCATTATCCTCTCATTAGACATTCATTTTGTTTTTCTGCTCAGTTTGCAGATTTGATTTTTTTGTACACAGAAGCCTCCAGTATTTTAACAGAAAGGTGAAGTTTTTCCCAATTTTCCTGTCGTAATATTTCCTCGTTCTAGATTACAAGTACTGGCTTGCATGACAGGTCAGAAAGGACTGATTTGTATTGAATCCTCTATCCTGTCTGTCCCATCACTTTCATTTATTTGTAGTACTCGCATGGGGACACTTGGTTTGAATGTTTATTTTTGTTGCCATAAAAAAATCCATTTTCTCTGCAGTATAATCATCAGTGAGGTCTGACCCATATCTGTTTCTTCCTGGCTTAAAGCCTTTACCAAATTATACCGTATACATGAGTACAGTGGTTAAAAAGTCAGGTTTTAGTAGCCCACAGCCTTGGATAATAGCCCTCTGCATAAACATGAAATTGCCATTAGCAGTGCAAAATGACCTGAGTAAATGCTATTATAGATGAAAAGCAGTTCTTTTTTTTCCAGTATTTGTATCTTCTCTGCACTCTCACTTTCGTCACACTTTAATGGTAAAAGTGAATGCCATACAGTGCAGCACAACAACCCAAATGTTAGGAATAGTGATTTTCTATTTACTATTTTTGACAGAAAACTAAGACGCTACACAGTAAACTGGGTTTTTAGCACTCGGTTAAATATTTAGAAGTTTGCGCTGCAGCAGAGCCTGAGCAGCCGCTTATCAACCCAATGTTTTATCCACACTGCAGAAATTTTCACTTTGAATAACCACAGAGTCTACAGCCCAACGTTTCTTATTCATCATAATTGTGTTGGTGTTTTTCAAAAGTGGCAGTCTGCTTACAAAATCAAAACCTAAAACCGACAGACCTGAACAGGAGGCTGGATGATTGCCTGCTCCAGTCGTGCCCTTGAGCAGAAACCTGGTGTCCTTTTCCACTGTGGGCCACTTGAAACACCTCTCGAATCAGGGGAAAAAAGTGCAACCTGCTCTGGGATTACAGAATATCCTGTTTTTTTTTTTTTTGCTGCTCTTTTTACCCTCATATGCTGTGAAACAAAGGCAATCTGCTTTTACCAAAACCACAAGAACCATCTTCTTTTGTTTGGTGTTTATTTATTTTTTTGTTTTCCAAACTGGCATCCATCTCAGTTTAGTTTTAGGCATTTTTTTAAAGTGTTCGCAGCTCTTTTTTTTAAATTTCAAATACCTTCAGTTGCATTTATCTTATTTTGCAGACGGATTAGTTCAGTTAAATACTTCGCTTTTAGATTCAGGGCCAGAGAGTCTGCTGGTGGCAAACAAATATCTGACTGAGTGAGACGAGGGGGGATAATACACATATCTATGATAAACTGATGAGTCACAGGAATCCATACATTTACATTAGTACATAGAAAAGTAGACTTTTGTGTAAAGGAATGTAGCAGTAACTTGGAGTGGAATGTAATGCTCCAAACTCTGGCCATCACATGACTCTGCCCATGTTTACAAAGAGAACAGTGACCTATTCATTTACCTCCAAAACCTTTGTTTATTATCTACGAGTGGTAAGATAACGACAGGATGCGACAGAGACCTTCTTCTGTTTGAGTACTGTTTAAGACTCTTTGATGTACTCAAACATGGCCGCTTATCACAAAAGGACTCAAAGGTTTAGCAGACACAAAGTCTAGCAG
>NW_013952810.1:0-338 GCF_001266775.1 Austrofundulus limnaeus
AACAGCATAAAAACACAGCATAACACTTCACAAGATCCAAAAAGCATTCGGAGCAGCGTCCGAGGCATGAATCAACACAGCACAACTCAACTTGAAACACAGCTTTTAGACAGATTAACTCTCTGAGGCTGTCTGCCTGCCGCTTCAACAAGCGGTAGCTTATTATGAGCTCAACTGGACCGGCTCAGAACCGGGTCCTGCATAGGCAATGAAGTCATTCCTTACTCCCTTTTTGATACAGAAGTTCCACGAACTAAAACTGATTAACACAATTAAGGGGACAACTTTAGCCTTTTCTGCTCATAAACCAGTCTAGACTGTCAAATGGATCAGAACCG
>NW_013952810.1:2118-2547 GCF_001266775.1 Austrofundulus limnaeus
GTCTATAGTAAAACCGATCTGGATGTTCTTGTAGTCTTTGTTTCAATTTAAGAGCTGCTTTCCACCTGCAAACATCCTCGTTAGAGAATTCATTCTCCAGTGCTTTGCACATGAGACTGTAGTCTGATTTCACATGTGCAGTTTGACGTTCCATGAAGTCTCGCACGACTTTTGTAGAAGTACGTCTGATTAAGTACAACTTATGGTCTGTCGACACATTTTGAAAACGTCTGAGGTTAAAGGAGATGTCCTCTAAATAACCTACAACGTTATTTTGACGTCCCGGTACTGGATCAAATAAAGTGATTTGTTTTGCAACTTTGTCAAGATTCCAGTCTGTAGGCTGGCTCCTGTTTTGAAAAGAGCGTGAAGTTGCGTTCATTGTCAATCTGCCAATCATACACGTAGACGACATATACAGACTCAAGG
>NW_013952810.1:3406-4807 GCF_001266775.1 Austrofundulus limnaeus
GTGCAATTTAGGTCCCCAGCTAGTATTAAATTGTGAGACTCAAGATCTGGTAAGAGAGAAAAAAGATTGCTAAAGAAATCCACATTATCCCAGTTAGGTGCATAAACATTTGCAAGAACCACAGGCCTATTAAATAATTTGCCTTGTGTGATGACATACCTGCCATTTTTGTCCCTAATTGTTTTTGACTCTTCATACTGTACATCTTTATGTATTAAGATAGCCGCTCCTCTGCTCTTACTGTTGAAATCCGAGTAAAAAAACTGTGTGAAGCCTCCTCTGCGAAGTCTACACTGATCTTTATTTAGCAAATTGGTTTCTTGTAAATAAACAATGCGGCTTCCTAAGTTATGAAGATGAGAGAATACTTTGTTACGTTTGACTGGATGGTTTAAACCCCTGACATTCCAGCACACCAAAGTGGTGTTGGTTAGTGCTTTATTATTTGCAGAGGACATAGGCAGGACTCAGCCAAGGAGACTTCCAACATGTAGTCCATAGGGGGAATAGGGAGGTGAAAAGAGGGCAGGGAGGGCAGAGGGAATAGGGGGTGATGAACACAAAGTTAACAAAGCACCAATAAAAGAACAACAAGAAAACAAGAAAATAAGAAAGAAAAAAAATAGCCTCAAAAGGAGACCGCTTTCCTTCCGGTTCGCACTGTATATCTCCATACTATACAAACCAATATAATGCTTACCACGTTAGTCCACACCAGAACCCAAATTAACTGTAATTTAAGTAACGTTGTATTTTCTACAGCAATAATGGCACGTATTCCAAATATAGCATCACAAGGCTCCATTAAAGAAAATGCAGGTATAAAGAAAGGTAGAACTTAGAATTAGACGTTATTACAGATTGTTTACTTTAAAAAAAACGTATTATAAAACAAGCATTACCTGTAAAATTCAATTGTTGAGCACTAATGTTCGTTATCGTCTTGTAATGGCGCCATCCGATTCAAATAACTCCAGCACACGCTCTCTTCGAGCTCATCATTGTGAAAAGTTATGTTCAGCGGGACGATTCTGCGCTCAGTAGCTCCTTCAGAACAAACTCCTTCGCACGCTTTGGATCTTTGAAGGTCGTTTCTTGCCCATCCGCCGTTGTAATCCTTAACGTTGCTGGATACCTGAGTCCGTAGCGGACTCCGTCGCAGCTGCGGAGCAGTTTCCTTACTTCAGTAAAAGCAGCGCGTTGTTTACTCACAGCTTGGGTGAAGTCCGGCAGGACTCGGATAGTATCGCCATCAGCGGATGTTATCAACCCAGTCTCTGCTGCCCTTTTGAGAAGTAATTCTTTTTCCGTGAAGTAGTGGCATTTAACCACAAACGCCCTTGGTGGCAAATCAACTTGTACTGGCTTTGTACGGAGGGTCCGGTGCACTCTATCCAGAGT
>NW_013952810.1:5705-10247 GCF_001266775.1 Austrofundulus limnaeus
GAACCAGACTGACTGGATCAACATCCTGGTCTTTAAAAACAGTTTTTACATGAAGCGTCTCTGCCGCTCCTCCTCCATTCTTCAGCTAAACTCACCTGTAGACCCCTGCTGGCTGCAGAGAGAACTGCAGCTGGGTGGGTGGAGCCAGGTGAACAAACCTCACTTGTGTGCCTGTTGGCCAATCACATCACTTTATCTACCTGAAGCTGACAGTTTCTGGGTTCAGACTCTATTTCATGACAGAGAGAACACAGAGATATTTAGAAACTGAACTTGGTGAGTTTTAAATTTTATTTGAAGGTATTTTTCTGACTTGAAGAGAGATTGTTTTGTGTTTGTTTCCTTCTCGTTGTATTTATGAAACTGCTCAGAACTGTTTGGTTAAGAATAGAAGGAAACAGAACAGAGGAAATCTGTTTGTCTTCTACCAGATTCAGCTCTCAGGATTGTTTGTGTTGAACTCACAGACTTTGAGTCTCGTCTGACCTCAAAGCTTTCCTGCTCTAAAACACCGATGTTGAAGATTTCTAACAGGAGAACTTCTTTTCTGGAAGATCAAACACAGAACTGGATTAAAACACTTCAACACTTCAGTCACGTTACAATACTGATTAGAAGAAATGGAGATCAGAAAGAAATATAAGAAACACAGTGGTGTTTAATAAATGAACCAAACTAATCACAGATATCACAGCAAAATCACATTAAGGAGCTTTTATTATTTCTGATTAGTAGAATAAAGGTAAATTTGTTGATGGTTGGTAAATACAATAAAACTAAACACATACTGTATATATTGTTTTTCTGTAAATATTTATTGTAGAACAGATGTGTTGTGTTCTGATTCTTCAGCTTCTTTTTCTACATTAAAGATTGTTTTACTGATTTTACAAGTTGTACATGAATGCATCATGACATTTTCATGTTCAGAGAACAGCTGAATGCAATAAAGTGACTGGACCTGAACCACCTGAAACTGAGTCCGACTGTGTTTTTTTTTTCTCTCAGAGTGACTGAAGACCAGAAGATGGAAGGTTGGGTGGAGGACACGTCTCCAGGACNGATGTTGGGTGTGTGGTCCTGTGTTTTGTTGGTGTATTTAATATACTTCTAATTACTTCTCTCTCTGTTTTTCTCTCTGTCTCTATTTTCTCTTCACTTAAAAAAAGTCACTGATGATGAAAAAATAAATAAACTAAATAAACTAATATTTGGTTTCGTTTTCTACTGAAGTGACACAAAAAAAGAACTTTGTGTGTGTTTGTTCATGAGGAGCAAGCAGCGATCCAACAGCGGTCCAGTGCAGCGCTGAGGAGCTGGACCAGGGCAGCTCTTCCTTCCTTGTTGATTTGTTTAAAATTATTTCTTGTCTTTGTCTGTTGTTAAAAGAGCTAGAAGAGCAGCTGGTTTGATCCTATTGAATGTGAGCATGCAGCTGATGTTCATGTTTTTTTTCCATCACCACCGTTGACAAAAACAAAAAAGATTTTCCTCCGCAGACATCTCACCAAACACAACACTGATCATTGGGTGAAAAGAAATCCCAATATCCAGCCATCATTATTGTTGTTTTCCTACGTATACGTAAGAGCTGTGTGAGGGCAGAGGGAGGAATCATGTTAATTTATGGCTTGTCGCATCTTCAGCCCATTTGTACTCGATGAGGAAATAGACGTCTGATTTGTTGTCACTCAGCAGGGGGGACGAGACGTGCGGTTCAAAGTATAAAACAAGCTTAATAGAGAGGGGGAACTGAGAATGACTGGTGAAGCCCCAGTCTGTGCAATCTTCAACCCACACCTGCAGGTGAGTTTTTCAAGTCTTCCAGGGGAGGTCAGGGACATGGAATTCAAATAGGCCATGTTCAGGACCTCTATTTCAGACGCAGCATCTAGGAGCTGTGGCCTGAGGGTCTTTTCGTGCCTATCATGGTGGCAAACATAGGACTTACTGGTGGACACCAGCCATAATGGAGGCTGTCAAGCAGTATTGGTATCGGCTGATATTTAAAATTCAGGTATTGGATCGGAAGTGAAAAAATGTGGATAATGCATTGCTACTATTCAGTTTATAAAAAGTTAATAAATTTGTATGTTTGTGTAATTAGTTCACCCTGGAAAGCAAACAATCAAATCAATAATTAAAAGCTCAAAATTAAAATGACATTTATGCCTTTGTGTAGATGCAAACTCCCAACCACAACTGTAATTTGTCATCTGACTATCCTCAGCTGCTTCTTAATGCAACTGAAAGGATTTTTTTAGAGGCTATTGGTGAACGGGGCTCTAACGGTCCTTTGTGCACACAGGCTAGATGAGTCCATCTCCTTACATCTTTAACAAGCTCGGGGACTCCGAGTCGAGGGAACAGAGGGCAGACACAAATACAGGATGTCTCTAGCGCCAATTAGAAAGCTATCTCTATGCAAGTTTAATGATGGAGAGCCCATGGAGGAAAAACAAGTGGTATTAAGATATAGAATATGCTAAAAGCTGTTCATTATGGGCATAAATTATACAAAAGCTACCAGTGTTGGGTGTAAGCGTGTGGGAATCCACGGCTACATCTGCGGGGCAAAATAAGTCAGCGACACTTTGTAGAGACAATAAATGAAACAAAGCCAACCTGAGGAACATCATTAGCTACTGGGGATTACCATTGTTTTGAGTATTTTTAGAGCTTTCTTCTCTGCTCTACTTTAATCATTTGATAAAGTAACAATTTGAAAGCTGGAAGCATGAATGTAAAAGAGTCCAATTTTTCCTGTTTCCTTTATTCTTTTTTTTCCCTCCAAATGCACACAAAACAACGAGACAGCAAACACAAGCTCTCTCCTTATTAAAGGAAGATGTGAACAGACACAATTCAAAACAGACTTTAATTAGAGAAGAAAAGCTGCAGCTTCAAACTTAAATCGTACCTCCTCCTAGACGTGTCCCGTGTCATTTAGACCAGCAGTTCCCAAAGTTGGGGTGAAGAGGAGGGTCTTCTGAAGATTTATAGAAATTAAATGAACGCTAAAAATAATTGCTTATTTAGTTTTGAGTGTCATAAATTAATAAAACAGTTCAGTGCTTTTTACTTAAAAAAATACAGAACTGTATGTTTGATTACGGTTTTTGGTAAATGGCTTATTAGCATATTTTGTATACAACCGTAGTAGTCGGGGTCATGTAAAAGGTTTGGACCCTGAACACAAGGAGCTACAGAAGATTACTAAACCTTGTACTTAACTAAACAAAGGCTGATGTGGAATCAGAAAAACCCGGAGGCACAGAGGAAACTGAACATGGCATGCAAAATGTGCAATGAACCACTGATCTCTGAGAGGCTGTATGGACAGAGCATGATAGGAGTGCACTGCAGTGAAAAATGGAGTGTTAAGTTTGCAGCGTTAAACTTTTCACAGTTAAATTCAGCTCCCCAAGTGTTATTTTAACACTTTCTGAGTAAACTGACATCTAGTGTTGGTGTTAATTCACAGAGTTGATTTCATCAGTCTTGTCTCAACTCTGGACAGTGTTAAATAAGCTCCGCCCACTGTTGTCTTGATTAACACTTAACAGTGTCGTTATACAACACAATGCAGTGTTGAAAGAGGTATTCTTGAAAAGCTCTGCCCTCTTCCTCATAGAACAGAATTTTCTCAGCAAGGAATGCTGGGTAATCTAGTAGAAATGGTGTGTTTACATGGCTAAGACTATTAAAAATGTTCATGAGTTTAAAAATTAGTTTTTCTGGTTAGTTTTCTTGTTCAGGTTGGTAAGTTTTTCAAGTTCAAGTTTTGTGTTATTTGCCATAAGTCGACACCATGAGTGAGAGGTACTTCCTGGTGTGTGACGGGTCACTCTGATGTGCTGATGTGCTAACGTGTGACCAGTTTTAATACAACTCTTCAAGAGTTGACTAACTCTAGGTCAGAGGGCAGAAGTCTGTGCTCTCTGACTCATGCTTTGTAAAAAGGAAAACAAAAATATATATAGTATTACACAATAAAGTGTACTTTTTAAAGTAAGTTTAGTGTAAAATTAACTCCATAAAAAATAATATTACTTTACAGAGTGTTAACGAGCTATAGTGTTAAATAATTTTACTCGATTCATTGTTGATTTTGACACTAAAATGAGTCAAATTAACTCTTAAAAGTTTACACTGGCTATAGAGTACATACTACATTAATTTTGAGTGGGACCAAATATTATATGAAACAGAGTTAAATTCATCTCTGTAGGTGTTAAAATTACACTTTGTTTTTATACTGTGTGGCTGCAGCTGTGACAACAGGGGACAGGTGTAGATGGGCCTGCCAGGCTGACTGAAATAGTCCTGACTGAGAGATACGTGGCACAGAGGAAAAACACGGCTGATAAACATAACAATGATCGTAAAAAAATACAAGAATAAGACGGCCAAAAGAAAAAAAAATCTAATATCTAGATACTGCATAGTGGTAACATAATGACCCCCGCACGCACAAATGCACCAGAACTCAGAAGTCTTTATTCCTAATAAATGTCATGCTACTAGGATGCATCCCAAAGT
>NW_013952810.1:10482-20510 GCF_001266775.1 Austrofundulus limnaeus
CTCAAATATGAGGTCTACTGTAAACCCATTAGCTGGCTCAGTGTAGGTCAAACACATACACATTCCTGCCAAATTTAATGTTGATCGGTGCAGCCTTTTTTGTGCTACGCTTGACAAAAAATCACTAGAAAACTAACAGTACGAAAACAACATGACTCCCACTTACGCTTCTCGTGCGGGGGTCATAATAAACACAAGGGAACTACTAAAACTTAACCAAAAACACAGATCCTAATATCATGAGTCTTTGAAGCTTTTGTTTTGTGTATCAGAAGCAGAAACTTCAGGAACGTCTGATTTGGACAGCCAGGACAACTGATTTTTGTCAGCCTTGGACACTGTAAACAAACATGAGTGATCACATTCCAGTTGTTGTTGTTTTTGGTAGCTACAGATTGTATTGATGCCAAATTAAGCTAAGCTCTGAAGCTTGTTTTGAACAAAAAATAAATAAAGGATTCATTACTCAAAGTCTAGAAGTCCTTCTGCTAAAATAAGAGGCATCTGTCAGCTCAGCCTCCAGCCTCCATCATTGCATCAGTCCTTCACTTTTGGAGTGTCTGCTCCTCCTCAGGTCTGCTGCCAAAGAGTCACCTCGCCCTCCAATCAAACCAACCCTGACTCGTCCGTGGAGCCGCTTCCCGATGTCCTGAAGTGTTTACTCGCTCCTGCTTGTGCACCTTTTGCATGCGGAGCCACGAAGAAGTGAAGTAACACCCAGCCTCCGCTTCACCTTCAGCCGCTACAAACACCCACAGCAACATCCACAACAAAGACATGGATGATGCTACTCCTACAGCCGTGCTGAGCTCTGTTCCTTCGCATCTCTGCTGTGATGCAGCTTTCAGTCCACTCACTTCTTTGAAACCATGCTGTGGAAACAGACACCAGCTTTTAGGAGATTTGCCTCCTGGCATTATTCAAATTCTCTACTGCCTTTCCTATGGACATCCCACCTCCTCCACACAACTCTGTATCGATTCAGGCCACTTCTCATCTCCTCCGTTAAACACACACACACACACACTCATGCACAGAAAATGATACCACTCTCTATCAGATCAGCTATCCTCTACAATCTCCACAGTCATTTCATTAATCTTTCATCTGCTGTTTGTCTTCGAGAACTTGTGTTACATTAGACCACACCACCAGCTCTCTGTTCCACATTTGTCAGATTTTCACCAAGTACAAAGTTCAAAACCCTCCAGAACAATGACGTAATGGTGACTCCAGCTTAAACCGTGTAAATTAATGATGAGGATAAATTATACATGACCAGATAAAAATAGGACAAAAAAGTTGAAAGAAAAAAAAGTGTCTGAATACTTCATATTTCATGGTGAAAAGTTGGCTTGTCTGGAAAAAGCTTGGTTTTAGGAAATCCTATACTTTTATTTTAATGATGGCAAGTAAGACTGGATCTGTTGGATAAATGGACTGAATACATTGCTTTTCTGGTCTTACTGGAAACATGAAACACTTTTTTCACTACAAATCTTATTCACACACATACACTCACACACCAATATGGAGATCAGGTACAGGCTGTCTGGGGTCACTGGGATCATTGGTGCCCATATCCAGCAGTCACTGTTCGAGGTACACCCTGGACAGGTCACAATCCATCACAGGGATCAAAGGTCAACTTTCCACTCTTCATCTTTTGCCGTAGCTGGCCTCATCTCAACAGAGCTTGGAGTTCGTGTTTTGCAGAGGTGAAAAGTAACGAATTACTATTACTTGTGTTACGTAATTAAGTATGAATTCTGTGTACTTTGTATTTTTTTGAGTGATTATTCCAAACTGTACTTTTACTTTTACTTAAGTAGATTTTATTTCAAGTGTTTTACTTTGTTACATTTGAAAACCCATCGTTGCTGAGTAAAAAAATCTGAATTTAAAATGGATTACTGTGAATTAAAATCGAGTGCAGAAGAAAAATGCATCGTCAGCTATTAATTAGCGTTAGCTAAACCTCCACCATTCAAGTTCAATCAGAATTACATGAACTCAGGGATCTTCTGAACATGTTTAAGAGTCTCTGGCTTCAAGCTTCTGTTAGCCGCAGCTTCTCTACCTGCACAGCCTCACCTGGGGTCGGATTTACTGTACAAACCTTGCGTACGCACAGAAGGAGCCCAGAAACTTGCGTACGCCACTTTTTACGCCAAGGTTGTGATTTATAAAATCCAAACTTGACGTGAAAATGTGCGGTGCCTCACGGCAGCTCTGACCCATGCGTACGCTCATTTTGGAGACGGGAAGCTGCGACACAGAGGGTGAAGTGAGGAATTATAGCCACATTGTGTTATGATCACTGTCAGATATTTAATTTCACTTCATAATCAGACTTAGAGTTTAGATAGACTTTAGCTTTCTTAACAGTATAATTTATGCTTCTGCTGCTGAGCCACAAGGATCTTTGAAATAAAAAAACTTAAATCTTAAATAAAAGTTCACACATCTCCATTCATCTCCTTCCTCCTCAGACGACCCTGACCCGCAGACCCCTCCCCGACAAGAGATATTTCAGCAAAGCACAACAGCAAAAAGCTTGATTATAGTCACGCTTTGGGTGCGCGCGCCCTCGCCAGCGTGGATGTGTTATAAAAGATTCACGTTTTAATGTCCGTATTTCTCACGCGCACAGTGGGTGAGAAGACTGTCAGCCACAGATAACAGCAGGCAGGAGGGGGAGGATGGGGAAGAAGAGCGGTGAACTTAACTTTATCTGACTTGTTTAGTTTTATTTATTGTTTTATCATCCTGCAGGCTCTGAGAGAAAATTAATTTGAAGCTGAGTTTTTGATAAAAATCATTAGATTACTCTAAACGTCTGCAAACCTGCAAAATGAGGGAAAATCTGTGTCAATTACAGACAATCTGTTCACGTGAGCAGCTTTCAGCATCTGTCATCCTCCAGACACACGATGGAGCGCATCTGAGCCAATCACTGATCAGCTGACTGATTTAAATACATCTTAACATTCATGAGGTACTTTGCATTGACTGTTTATGGTTGAGTGTGGACGTGTAGAGGGTAGAACCTGAGGCGGGACCTCGTGCGCAAACTCTGAGGTGCGGCTGTGCTTTATAAAGGAAAGATGCAGAAACATGCGTATGCACGGTTTTATAAATCTGAACCTTTTTTGGCGTACGCCATTTTCACCTTTTGGCCGTACGATCACTTTTAGTATGGTTTCCACGCAATCTTTTATAAATCTGACCCCTGGTGAGTTTACTGTATCATTGTTCTGTATGTAAAACAAGGCATTCAGTTTAATTAAAGCTTTGTGAAAACTTGTAACAAGTTGTTGAGCTCTGTTAGCAGGTAGAGATATATCAGCTGATTATTTTCTCCATAGTATTTAATGTTGTTGGGAAAGAATGTCAGAGTGAAATGATCAGCCATTAAAGTTTGAACAGGAATGTTTTATCAACAGTCACATTGAATCAGCAGCTGTATAAGTGTTAGACTGATGGTTCGCCTGCTTAGATCTGATCAGGTTAATTTATGGTTCTGATATTTACTAAAATGAATACATTTGTTTTTTACTGAAACCAAACTGCAGCTTCTGAAGACAAAAAGTGGGAAAAGTTGGTTGGAGTGTGTTCACAACGATATTCAGACATTTATGTTGCACATGGCTGTAAACAGAAAGTAGAGATTGCAAACTAGCAGGGTCCTCACATCTCAGGACAATGGAGAGTTGTTATCAGGAACGTGTTGCTATCAGGAAAGTTGTAATTATTCTGTCATTTAAACTAGTACTGGTGATGTTACTGCTGTCTGGAGACATAGAAAAAGGAACATTCTCTTCACGTTAGGGGATATCCAGTTAGACGCCGACAGCTGGAGGGTCCAGCTGCAGCTGCTGCAATTATTGGAAAGCAGGAACAGCTGATCGAGGTAAATGTTCTCTACATCAGAACTTATTGTGCAAATGTTTCCATCTCCCTTTTAGCGCAATAATTATTTTTCAAATAATCCAAAAACCACCTCAAGTCAGCGTAAAAACTTTCTTGCGTGATTGAGGAAGTTTTTTTCAAAATTTGCCATTTCCATTCACCATTTCTAATGCGATACTTCAAAATGCACGTAAAAAACAATGATGGAAACACAGCTAATGAAGTATTCTACAGCAATAAAAAGGTGCATGTTTTTTCAGATATTCACAGCACAGTTTAAAAACAGACATCAAAAAGATTATCCTGCACAGCATGTAACAAAAATGAAAAATGTATGATTTACAGACATACTGATGCCATTCTGAAAAGTGGGTACGCACCAGGGTTATTATAGTTAACTAAAACTAATTAAATAACAAAAACTGAAATTGAAAAAAAACATTTTTGTCAACTAAAAATAAATAAAAACTGTAATAAAATTAAGAAAACACAATAGCTAACTAAAACTGTATAATCTTTTTTACTGAAATTACAGATAGAATATCCTTAGTTTTAGTGTTTGTCAATTTATTTTGAACCATGTGGATTGTTTTATTTCATTTTATTTGTTCAAATCGAGTAGTTTCACATTAGCTGTGGTCCATTTAGTTTACTTGTTTACAGTCTGCTGCTGCTCAGCATCGCCTGCCAAACAACAACAACAAAAGATGAGAGAAATCGGCAATGTCCACTTTGTGATTTCTTTGAATATGACTACGAGAAAAATCAAACCAAGTGTCTCGTAGTGGAAACAGGTGATAAAACAGTTGGAACAATTCTCAAGGGAAAAACTGCAGGAATCAAGCTCGCACAAGATGGCTAACTATGACTATCTTGACACGATAGCTTCTCAAACAACAGGTAGCACCGGGTAAGAGACAACTATTGTCATCGTCCTAAAATAATCGCCCAAGTTAGTGAACTCGCAGGAACATCACAAGCTGGAGGATGCTTTGGCAAATATGTTTATTCAAACTATAAAAAACTAATACTAGAACTAATAAAAACTAAACTAAACTAAAACTAAGCATTAAAATTGCAATAATAACCAATAAAAACTAACAAATCCAATGTAAAAACTAATTAAATAAAACTAAACTATAATGAAAAATCCAAAACTATTTTAACCTTGGTGCGTACTCGAGGCAAACCACGAGTTTGGCTGAATCCGTTACTATCCAGGTGGAAGCTTGAGTCACGTGACTGACCTACATTAGGCCATTTGCCTGATTCTTTGGATCAAACCATAAAACCTGTCATTAACCTGAGGTGATGCAGTGCAACTGCAAATGTTCCAGAAAACGACCAGAAATTCTGCTTCTAGACACCATTTTCAACCAAACACAGAAGAAAAAACAGATCTCTGACACTACTCGGCTTAAACTCTTCCATTAACCTGCTTCTTTTTAACAACAGTATGAAGTGTTGTACAATAACACCAGATCATTGGGAGTATATTTACCAGGGTGAGTAGTTTGGTTTGAAAGAAAACAGTGGTTAACGTTGCCTCAGACAGAACTGAAACCAAACCACATCCTATCTTTTTCATGTAGTTTCTCATGAGGGTATGGAGTCCAGACTGATACCTCAGACAGCCTGACCTACTCAGCCTCAGCTTTAGGGAAGGCTAAATATTTCTGTAAGCCCTCTGCGATGTTTCTCTCGCCCTTTGGCTGCCAGATAAAACTCTGGATGGCCCAAGTGGAAGCTGTGTGATTAAAGATTGATGCGTGGAGAAAAGGGAGGCCCGGGCAGCGAGCGTTGGAGCTGCGCTCACCTTACGAGAGGGAGCAGAGCAGAAATACGCTTCAAAGTGCATCTCACTTCCCTCCCCGCTGTTTGATTTTTGTAGCGCTTCACAATTTGCTTCACTCTTTCATGTCGGCGGAACATTTTAGTATTATTTTGTAAACCTCTTAGAATCATGTAGGAGTGCGGTGTGTGTGAGAGTCCCACGCTGAGTCTGGAGACAGAGCGGTTAACCTGGAGCACTTCCCCGTGCTGACATGACACTAAAACACCCAATTAACATTTGCAGCTGGTTGTTACTCAGCCACATGAGAGCTTTCCACATTAGCATACTGAATCTGAATGCAGAGCAACAGGCTCCGCAGCAACGACACTGAAGGGCAGGAGGGAGATTGGAGTGGGTTTTATTTCCCTTAACATGGACCTGGGACTTTTTTGATCAAAGTCCGGTCCTCGTCAGACAGGACGGAACTCCATAGAGCAAAAATCATTGTTTTTAAAGAAAAAATAATAAATTTTAATAAATCTGCCTAGAGCTGGGCGGTATGACCCAAATTTTATATCACGGTATTTTCAACGTTTACACAGGTTTCATGGTATTTGACGGTATTTTTCTCTTCGTCACAGGTCAGCTGATAATAAAATGTACAAACACTGCTAATTGACTTTTTTCTTTTACAGTAACATTCTTTTACTGTAGACATTTTTTCATGTCTGTGTCGCTGTTTCCTTCCTCTGTGTGTCTTTTCTCTGACTTGTGGTTGTAGACAGTAGTCACGCATTTTGGTCCGGTCGTGAAGGAGGAGTGTTAAGAAACAATTATAATCAGGTTTATTGTTTTATGTTATTTAAAAAACTTATCAGCATGACTCACCTTGCACACCAGTCAATTCCAATTCTACCACAAACTACTTCCCCCCGGCTTTTCACAATAGAACCACATCAGCATAAAGGGCTCGACGCACGGGCAGCGACTAAATAAACTACAGCGATTAGCGGCTGTCATCGCAGCCAGGGTGAAACCCGATACACGGGATGCGATAGCGATTGCAGCGTTGCGAATCGCGCTCTCAGATCGCTTGTCTTCACGAAATTTGATTGGTTCTTGACTCTGAAGGCGGGTGTGCATTACGGACGTGTAAACTAAACAAATCTTGCGATGCTAATGATATTGAAAAACAAACACACATCAAGATACAGTTTTATGAGGAAAAACTTACCATAAACTTCACCCTGGTGCCAATAAATTCCAACAAAGCTTTTTAGTGATCATTTTGTGAAAGTGTTAGCTAACGGCAGTGTGTAGCATACTCTCCKCTCATTGGTCAGTCAATGAAACCCTCGCTGATTGGTTGTACTCTAAGCGACAGCGACAAAAGTTGAACATTTTTCAACTTTCATATGTCGCGTCGCAAGCTCGCGTGTGCACGTCTATGTGTACGAGCGCGAAATTTCACATGCACTATTTTCGCCAGTCGCTTAGTTGGAGGAGGGCAAGCGATTGTCGCCTCACCGCACAGGCTCCATAGGAAATGAATGGAGAGCGAGCGACGTCGCCTCCTGTGTGTCGAGCCCTTACCGCTTCCATATTAACGTCGCCTGTTAAATCTAACCATGCACGTCACTAAAGATGTGTTTACTACATTCAGCGATGGTGAAAACGAGATGGTTTTTTTTAACGTCGGTCAATGTAAGCAGCGGAATCGCCACCCGCCACTGCAACAATAACATTAGCATGCTAATGCACATAGCGGTGTTGCGAGGAAAAGTGTCCCCCAGGAAACAGTTCACTGGCAGGCGCGACAAAAAGTCCTGCACGTGTTCAGGCTATTTAAACCGGTATGTCCAGTATTCCGAAAATTCATATCATAACAAAAATAAAAACCGGTATTCAGTACAAAATGATATACCATCCAGCACTAAATCTGCCATCAGACAGATCTGATCCCCGATGATCTTGAACCCCGAAGAAGGGAGCAGCCAAAAGAAATCAGCTGTGAGATTTGAACTATGATCTTGGTCTTAAAGACCTTCAGAGATTCCTGTAAACGAACCCAGAGATTCGATCAGATCCTCTCAAACATCAGTGTAATCAATGTTAGATCGTCCTTCTATCCACTTCTCCATGCAGATCAAGGCAGCACGTCTCAGCTCAAATAGGGCGCAGGGTGCAGTGGTAGGGCAGCCAAAGTCACATGTTTGAATCCCCACCATGCACATATGCTGCAGTGTCCTTACACAAAGTACCTAATTCCTCAGCTGCCCACTGCTATGCTTAAGTTTATCTCATGTGTGAGGAATTAAATGCGGAGGACAAATTTCATCGTTGTATGCAATGACGACAATATAAGCCACTTAGAAATAATGAAGTAGCTTCACCACATTTATCTCTGGGATGCTTTTTTTGCATAATTGAACAAAACTAAAGCAGCTGATAATGAGTCAAGTCTTTTTTAGTGTATCATCTATTACTGTTTGCTCCCTGCACACCCACAAACTGCATGAAAATGAGTACTTCTGTATGACTATAATCAACCAATTATTATTATTATTATTATTATTATTATTATTATTATTATTATTATTATTATTATTAGTTGTTGTTGTTGTTCTTCTTTTGCTTCCATTCTGAGTCTGAATATATTCATCAAACAGCTTAACATCGAAATGTGCAGCTCAATCAGAAAACGTGCTGTGACTTTTACTAGCAGTAGATCAAACAGCATAGACAAAAAATAGAAAAATTAAAACAGCAACATCCTGAAAACCATTTCCATAAAGACACGCTGAGGTTTTGGCTAAACAAGCGAGAAAACGTAACTCTCTTACTTCACATTCTGATTTTTAAAAGGTAGTGTATTTTCAGTTTCATAATGATGGCACACATTGTTTTTCACTTTCACAGATTTTACACTTCTTCTACAGTTTATACATTATAATGTAGTGTACATTAAAATCTAACAGCTGGTGTGTCTCTCACTGCAAGAAGGTTTTTCTCAAATCCTCCCAAAGTGCAGAAAGTGTGTTCCCAAACCCTCCCTGACTGCAACCCTCTGTATCTGACCTCAGAATTATCTCTTTAAACAAAGTCAAGTTATCTTTAATATCCCCATGGGGCAATTTGTGTCACAGCCAGCAGGAACAAAAACAATCAGCAACCACAAATACAGTAAAAAACATAAAAACCATCATGGTGAAAGTGTATTTTTAACTTTTATCTCATACATAAAACTCTGTAGGCATCTGTCCAACAGACAGTTTAAGACTATTTGAGGCGTAACTTTTAGTACGTAATACTTTTTATCTACAGCTGGAACCTCCCTGAGCTGAGGCTGCTGGAAGAGTTGCTCACTTCAAATGACAGGAAAACTGCAACATACTTTATTTTGTTCTTTTTCTTTTTCTTTTTAGTGTATCCTTCAGCCAAACTATTTTGTTGCCCGCCTCTGCCCACATCGAACCCACCTTCGGCCACTTTGTACCCATCTTGGCAGCCACCTCCACAATTAGGAGTTAATCTGCTGGAGAACATTTTGTGGAATGAATACAGGCAGATTTGTTGTTTATTGTTTATTCGGTTTTAAAGACCTGGGTGTTTGCCTCCGGTGTGTTCGACAGAGAGCTCGTGTGCAGGTGTCAGAGCACAGCTCTGGCTCTTGAGACAGTTTGGAGACGACATGAGGACGCTGTGACCCATTTCGAAGAGAAAATGAATCACACGTTTTCGGAAAACGTTTGAAACGCACTTAACAGGATAACAGGACTGCACGCCTCTGAGACTTACGCCAGGAAATCCAGAAAAAGTCACAAGACGTTCTGTGGACTCACTCAGGAACACTGTCCACTAAACCAGCCCAGTGAGACAGCACCTGTCAGGGAGTGAGACACACAGGTGTGTGGTTCTCATGGTGACCCTGATGAGCTGCAGCTTTTTTACTCTTTTTATACAGTTTCATCTAAGATTATTACTAATGATGTACCATTTAAATTAAAGGAACTGCATCTTTTTCCTAGTTCACATTCTGTAAAGAAAAGTAATCATTTAAAAGGAGACATTTTTTTCTCCTCTTGTTCTATTTTAAAGGTAAATAATAATAATAATAAATAAACCTAAAGAGCTGCAGGAAGATCAGATCTTCCTGGGTTCTGGAGGGGAGAGCTCCACGCGGGGATGGATCGATAGTACAACAAAGTGACTCTGTAAGCTCATTACAGATCAGTGAGGCCATCTTAGCCTGCATTTTTAACGACATGCTCATCGCAGCTTATAGATTTCTGTGTGTGTGTGTGTGTGTGTGTGTGTGTGTGTGTGTGTGTGTGTGTGTGTG
>NW_013952810.1:21330-29958 GCF_001266775.1 Austrofundulus limnaeus
ACATTAGCTGAGAGTCTGAACGGGGCTAAGAGCAAAGTGGATTGTTACTGACTTAAAACAACAGTCCCAAAGATTTTGATGCAAACTCCTAAAGTTTTTATGTCCTCCACAAATGTTGCATTCCAGGTTAGGTGTGTCTCATCAGAGGCTGATGAAGCAGATTGACACTAAAACATAAAAGATGCATCGTTTTCCATTGTCTTCATTTGGCAAGATGCGTCAAACTGCATCTCCAGACATTTCTTAATCTCAAATATTCATCTTTATTGGTTTGTTAACTTTGGATGAAACAGTGCCACAGCTAAGAAAAGCATAAGATAACCTGGATGTCCAAACAGAGGTGGAGTAAACTAAATATACATATGTATACATACTGTATATGGTACATGGTACGATGTTGTCATTCGGCAACAAACCTTTTGAGTACCTTCCACACACACACAGTGCCTCCAATTTTAAGATGTAGTGCAAAAAAAGAGATGGGATCCTAAGAGAACCAGTAGCAGTGTTTAAATTTGTCCCATGACTTTCTAGAGTAAATTTTGACGTCCTTTTCTGCAGACCTCTTCGCAGGGAGGTGCCGCACCATTTGACTCCTCAAAAATCATGAAATAAAGTATTTTCTTTACATTTTTTTGACGAGGTAAAAATACATATTCAACAATGAGTGAGTTAAGTTCACTATTCTGTGGTTTATTGCACTGTATTTGGTCATTTAATAATATTAAACTGACAAAATGTGGATATTGCCATATGGCAACACTGATTGAGATTCCAATTCTGTTGCTAGTCTGGCATGTTGACGGTATGCACTTATCTTCTAGAATCTGCTATAATAATGCATTTTGTGAGTCATTTCCACATTGCATATGATTAAAATTGGCACTCTTTTCTTCCATTTACAAGATGAATGCAACAATGCTTTATAGTTTCTTATAAAAGGAAACCAAACTAACGCTTCTTGTAGGTGGTGAGGATGAAAGATAAAGGCAAGAGTGATGATGATGGAGACAGCCAGAATGATGAAGACTATGAGCTGGCAAATGAGGACATTATAGGACAGTGGAGACAGCAAGGACAAGAAAAACATTGGGGACATGGGGGCAGTGAGGGTGAAAGTGCAATTATTATTTATGCGTTGCATTAAATTGGCAGGTTTATAACATACTGGGAAGAGGAGAAAGACCACTGCACCAGTTCCACCAGCCGCTGTACATTGGGACAGCACTGATCACTGGCCTGCTGGCATGGCAAAAAGAGGCCGGTGCAAATCCCCAGGCTGTACAAGTSTTGTCAGAGTGCAGAGCACAAAGTGTGAGAACTACCTGTGCCTCACAGAGAGGAACTGCTTCATCAGTTCCTACAAGCAGTAAGGCAAAGACAGCAGCATCAAGACACTCAGATCAAATGAAAATAATTATTCAAATGAAAAATTCCAATGAAATGTTAAAAAATACATTTTTAATGGGTTTTAAATTTCAAATGAGTTGCATTGTTAACTGTTAATGCTATTGGGGACTTTTAAGATATAGTCTGAGTTGTTAAATAAAGGCTTTTACAACAATAAACCAAATTCTCTTGTTTTCAATTATTTCCACTGTGGTAGTGTTGCCATGTGGCAACGTCAATAAAAAATAACTAAAAGAATAATATTTTTTGATTATGTTTACTTGGTCTATTTTATGTCAAAAACACATCCCAAATACAGCTGTGATTTTCTAACATTTTATCAATGAACCCACAAAATCTCAGTGGAAGAGACGTGACCCCAACTATCACAGGTTTCTAAACTAGTCAAACCTGGGGCTAATGACGGCACAAATGCTTCCCAGATATTCATTTCTTTTTGTGCTGCTTTTTTCTTGCCATGGTTAATTTTCAGTTTTAACATAATGAGGATCAGCTCAAGACACCTGGAATTGGACGAACCACAGTTGGGTCTACTGCAGCTTTGGGAACCTGATGTATATGTTGGTCAGCTGTCTGTAAATAACAAAGGCATATTTTTTATGCACGTCATACACCATGTTTCACCTTTTACCCATGAAATTCTGTGGATGGACTGGGGAACAAGAGGTTTGACGTTTAGGTCCTGTCACACTATGTTGTTTTAGAACCTTTAGAACTTGAGCCAACTAATGAAAATTATGTTCTGACTGTTTTACTCATATCAGTTATACATTTGATCTAATTGCATTACCGTTTGTATAGGTCCAAAAGACGCTCCCGGTACGTATTTTTTATTCCACGTTCAGCTTAGACATCTGTAGCTAGTGTTGGACAAACTTCATCTTGTCTAAAACATGACAGGGCTTTAACAGCAGCACGTGGAGCACTTCTGCTGCAGTCTCGATTTAAATCCAGCAGGAAGTTAATATTATTTCTGCTTAAATAACTGTAGCAAATTTAACAACAGTGTAAAGGTTTGTGTTTTCTGTCTTCCACTATGATGTTTTGATGACTTTATGGGCTATATGGATAAACTGTTATTAGTTAATATGGTCCAAGCAAGCCCTCATCCATTATGGGTGACTTAAAATGTCTTTAAAATGTCATTGTGGTTTAGGATTATTTAAACCTTTACGTCCCTATCATTGTTTACAGTGGCTTTTATTTCAGCAAAACTATTACAAATGGGTGGAAATGCTACAGCTAGCTGCTGCTGACAGCATCTGCAGAAATCTCTAAATCATTTTCTAATGTGAAACTGAGAGCAGTGTAACTTTCCATCGTTTTCATCAGAGGTGTACCGTAACTAAGTACTTTTACTTTGTTACAGTACTTAAGTAACTTTTTGGAAGATTTGTCATTTTGCCAAGTATTTTTTAAATCACAACTTTTACTTTTATTTCATTACATTCAAGCTATAAAAATGATGCCTTTACTTCTTTGCTTTAAAATTTATCCCCTAGTTACATACTAATCATGAAGTGTTCAATTTACTTGGTTTCACTAAACCAAGTTGAGTTTATAAAAAAATTTACACAATTTCTTTAAAAGAAAATTAAATTGCTCAATTTACTCAACTCAGTTTAGGAATTTACTTAACCTGTTTGGTTAAGTAAATTCAACACTTCATTTCTTTAAAGTACTTTTATATCATTGTGGGACATTTATTAACTCCTAAGTAGTTTTCTCATCAGTGAAAGTCATTTTCTGGTATGGTAATTATTTTTACTTTTACTTAATTATGGTTAAGTACTTTACCTCTGATTTTCATCAACTTTTAACTTTTACAATGTTTTTATTAGGTTTTAATTGTATTCAAACTAGCCTTTTTACTCATCAGTCCTGTCAGATTTGAACAGTTTTTCCAAACTGAGTTTATTCAAAGAGCTATCTAAAACAGGTAAGATATTTTTTTCATATCATTTGCACAGAACCTCAGCTCAAAATGGCTGAAATATTCTGTATTTCCATAAAGAAGTCACTCTCCACATGAAGCTATATAAAACAAACATCACAGCTTTTCATTACAATTATAATTTTATTTTTCAATCAATTAATTAGCATAATAACAAAATAAACCATACAAACAAGTAAAACCAGTTTTATCTTCATGGCTGGAGGTCTAATGTTGCCTGATGTCATAATTAATGTTGAAATGGCGCCATCTAGTGTTTAATTTATGTGACAACAACCACGACACAATCTGAACTTCAAATCAGTGGAAAATCTCATGTTTTCTTTTTATGTACAGATTTTATTTCAGATGCCAACAGTAATAAACATGAAGCTACATCACATCGTCTGAGGAGCACAGTACAGTTTGTTCTAATATATTAAAGGAGCATAGTGATTTTTCCTGTTCTGTTTTACCATTTTAGTTAGTTGACTAAAGCACTTTGGTCAGCTTCAGTTGTTTTTAATGTGCTCCAGAAATAAATCTTGACTTTGGACTCATCTGGTCGAAAACAGCAGCTTCAAAGGACGTGTTAACGTAGCACAAACATCACAGCTGGCTACAAACCGGAGAACATCGCTTCTCTTGCGCCTGCAGACATTTTGAAGCCTTTCAAGTGTTCTTCAAAGCTCACAGCAGCAGAAAACAAGAGTAAACCTCTGTGTGTCTGAGGTGCAGAGAGCTTTGCATGGATTTGCACAGCGATGGCAGCAAAAAAAAAAAGCTGAGAGCAAACCAACAAAGCTCCCTGTAAACTCAGCTCCGTTTTACCTTGAGGCGCGAGCGAGGAGTGTGTGAGAGGCGACCGGCAGTACCTGAAGTGCTCAGACTGCAGTAGTTCAGAGGTCACTACCTGCACTGTGAGCACTTTTGAACTGCTGAGACGGAAACATGTTCAGCTCAAAGTGACCGAGGAGGCAGGATGTCTGTAACTCACTGAGAAACCTTTTAGACACTGAGCTCAAACAACAGATATCAAGTATATTTTAAACAAATCTTTAAATCAAAAGGAGTCAAACTCATTTTCACCGAGGACCACATGAGTGTTATGTTGGCCCTCAAAGGGCCAGTTGTAATTAACTTCAACGTTTCATACTTAACTTCAGCTAAACACGAAACATCATGTTCCTCATCTCATTGCTACAGCTGAGCACTGCTGATAAACAATAACTGAGCTCTACCTGGTATTTCCTGCATAGAAATAGTGTTTGTTCTCTTAAAAATACTGGAGAGTACTACATGTACGACAGATGAAATGTAAAATAAATAATACAAAAAATTTAAATTTTTACTCACTGATGAGTTGTGGTGAGTATCTGCCATCTTAAATTCTGAACTCTCCTATTTTCCTATAGGGAAAAATGTGCATAATCCACATGCATTATGGGAGCTGTAGTTTATGGTTAATGCTGGCTTTAAAGCAGCTTATTCAAGACATTATTACTGTGCTATCCAACTAAACTGCTCAGGGACGGGACAAGTATTATCTTTCACCTTTTAAATTTGTTTACCTTGTTGCATTCATATATCCCCCCGGCAGACCAGACAAGAGTCACCTGCGGGACAAATGTGAAGTTTGACACAGTTGCTTTAAATATGTTACACTTAACACTGTAGAAGGTGATTGCATTAAAAACCATGACAAAAAACTAGAAAATAAACAAACCCCTTCAAAAAACAAATCAAAACATAAAGATCTATAGAGAGTAACCTGATCAGACTTTTGGTAGCTGTAGCTAATTTCAAGCTAAATAAAAACCTTTTAATAACAATGATGTTTTGGTAAAAGGAGGAAAACCCAACCCTGTTTGGAGCTAAGTCAAGCTTCACAAAAAAAACTGAAGTCATCGAAAGTTGGACTTTAAATGACTGAACTGACATTGTTTTTATATCTTTACACAATCATAGTTAAGGTTTTATTATTTTTGAATATTTTACCACAGAATGTTCAACTTAGTTTGAATTTTCAGAAATTGTACTGCTACAAACATCACACCTGGGGGCGGCTGTGGCGTAGTGGTAGAGCAGCCAACTTAGAATCAGAACGTCACAGGTCCGACTCCCCGCCATGCCCACATGTCGTGGTGTCCTTGAGCAAGACATCTAACCCCTACTGCTCCCCAGGTGCTTACATAGCTGCCCACTGCTCCACCTGGGTGTTTCTCACGTGTGGTGGGTCAAATGCATAGGAACATGCATTGATGACAAATAAAGCACCTTTACCTCACTTCTCATCCAGTTTAAGCTTAATAACAAAGATATTTTCATCGTTTCACTCAGAACATCACCCTGCTAAAAGACTTGGTTTCCTCTCACAGATCCTCAGAGTACAAAGCAAGGGGGAATGTTGTTAATATTATTAACAACATTGTTGAACAAAGACCTCCAAATCATGCCCTAAACACTGACCTGTACAGAGAGTAAAATTATACCCTAAACACAGCACTATGGTACCCTAAACAGGGACCAACCACAAAAGACACCCCTAAACACAGAACAAGCAAGTGCAGATATCATCAGAGTGTCCAGTCTGCTTGATGTGTTTTTATCTGACGATCACACAAAACATGTGGTTATTTAAGCTATAAATGTCTGCATGACAAATTAACAGAATACTGTTTATTTCAACTTCGTGCTGTGTAGAACCAAAGTAAATCACAAAATTATTTAATCTTCGTTTGTTGACAAATAAAAAATTAGAGATAAGTATTAATACTGAAACTACTCATAGATAATACAAGGATTTTAATGTACATGTAATTTATTAGTTGAGTTTATGAAGGGAACACAAACTGAATTCCTGGACATTTAAACAAACGTTTGTTTCCTCCAGATCCTGTTCAACTACTTTCTAAAATTTGGAAAATCCTTTGTAACTTTAAACATTTGTTTTATTAAGTCAGTTTTAAAACTCATTGTTAAATGTTAAAGTTTTTCTACACTTTATTTTTACTTTGCATATCTGTCTGTCTGTATTATTAAGAGTTTTGTCAGCAGGAGAAAGGTTCTGGGGTGTGGTTTAACTCTGCAACACTAATCAGTCAGTGGCAGCAGCTTCAACTTTCTATTGATTTATGGGGAAAAGGTTAAACTAATGGGTTCTCAGATTTATCTATTTTTTCTTCAGGGGTCGCCACAGTGAGCAAACTCACATACAAGCTTGGCAATTGTTTTTCCTTCCTGCTGTCTAAGGCACTCGTGGGAGCAGCAAGGGTTAAGAGCCTTGCTCAAGGGCCCACATTGAGGCAAATAAGAGTGGAGGCAGATGTGGGTGCTTCACCTTTTCCACCCATAGTTTTAGAAACAGTCCAGAGATCAGATAACACATCAGAAAACATTATTTTTACAGATCAAAAAAGAAAACAAACAGAAAAGAAACAACAGATTAGTGGAGTTTAAAACCTTGTGTTCCCGTGTTTCAGACCTGAGGCTCTTCAAACGCAGCCTAACATCCTGAAGAAGAACAAGCCCTCCGGCTAAAAGGAGCAACCAGGGCAGTCGATACTGAGCTACTTGAACAACTACACTAGATGCACCTTAGCTGGAGGACCATCAGACAGGCAGGAGAGGTTGGATTGGTTTGAAACCACATGGAGCAATCCTCTTTGATCCAGGAACATCTGAAACACAACACAGGCAGCAGATGAAACACAAACATTTTATCTGACTCCATTAATCAGGCAGGACAATAAACAGGTACTTTACAAGCTGGAGCTTTTTGTCAAACTGTTTGTTCGTCGTGTTGAAAAGATTCAAATGTTATTTTACAACAAAGAAGAGGTGAATTACTTCAGATATGAAGGCATTAATCTGTAAAAGACCCAGCTTTGCTTGAAGAGTTGCCAGGGAAGTTTTATAACAGAGTTTAAAATGAAAACTTTGTGATGAGGTTTGAGTTGTAGCCTTTTTGGTTCGTAATTAACTTTATGCAATAATAAATGTAGGCTGTGAAAGCACCAGGAGTGTAAGCGCTCTGTTAAACATCCATATCTGTAAATTTGCCTGAGTTACAGACAGTTTTGTATTGACTAAGGTCCATTAACCAGAGCGGCCATCTTGCATTGGGTTGACTCCAGAATTGAATCAGTTGTATGTCCAATAACTGTTTTATTAACATTCTAAAGAAAATCTCTTTGTGGTAGGGTTGGGCGATAAATCGATTTAATCGATTAATTCAAATTTTCCATTTATAAAGATTTAATTTTGGGAAAATCGAGATTTTTTTCCCCATCAGGGCACTCTTTGGGGCTTCTGTAGTTCAGAGGTCAGCCCACCTGTCCCTCAAGACGCTTGGTACATGACATGACAGTATGGCAGCTAAAAAAGAGGATCTACTTCCCAAAAAAGGCACTGTTTCTTCAGTTTTCTGGAACGGGTCAGGTTTTGCAACCTTGGACTTGGAGCAACGAACGCCTCACTGCAAAATCTGTTTGAAGGCTCCTGCTAAAAAGCAGGAGTACAACAAATTTGTTTCGACACCTGAAACAGAGGCACTCCCTTAAGTGGGAAGCAAAATCAATTAAGATCGAAAATCGAATTTGGGATTTAAAAAAAAGATTTTTTGGGGGTGGGGGGGTGGCATTTCGTTCAGCCCTACTTTGTGGTGCAAGAAATTTTTGTTAACAGATTGGGGCAGCTGTGGCTGGTTAGGGGAGTCATTCCTCTAAAGTGACAAACACACCTGAGTTGAATGAATGGGTGATTAAAAGATTTTTGCAGAACTTGAAGAGGTAATTAAACTATCAAATCAGATGTGTTGGAGCAGGAAAACAAGTAAAACGTGCAGGATGGTGGCCCTCAAGGACCAGAATTGGACACCTCTGGTTTAGAGGATGACTCAGCTACTACCACAACAAACTTAAGCTTAATACATGCAAAAGCAACTCAGTTATAGCCAGTTTTGTGTTTTTTCATCGACATGACACATTCCCAGACCTTAGAGCAGTGGTTCCCAAACTTTTTATCTTCTAACCCACAAAATCTCCATGGCAAAATCTTGTGACCCCAAGTATTACTGGTCTGAGTACACAAAATATGTTAATAACCCTAAAAACACAGGCTTTTTGACAATCTAAACAGCTTGTACACAAATATAAATACTTATTTATACTTATTTTGTGTTTCTGTAATAATTATATGGAAAATATTACATCAGCAATTATTTTATTACCCTTTAAATTGATTTCTGGAGATTATCCAAGGTGCTTCATGACCCATAATTGGGT
>NW_013952810.1:31373-32914 GCF_001266775.1 Austrofundulus limnaeus
AGATGTGGCAGTGGAAGGTGTCAAAGCAGTTTGGAGAGAAAAACAAAGTAAAGATCAAAAAAAGAAAAAGATTAATCGATTATCAAATTAGTCATCGATTATTTTAATAATCGATTAGTCGTCGATTAATCGATTAATCGTGGCAGCCCTAGAAGAAGACAAATTAAGTCATATGGATTTACGTATGATATCAGAATGATCCAGGTATCAAAATGTAGCTTTTAAAGCCATTGATCTGAAAATATAATTAGGTCATTTTGACCAAATTTGACTTAATCCTCATTTCGATATGATGGGTCACAAATTAGTAAATAATCTATTTTTTCAACATCTTTAGTTGCGACCTGACATTTATTTAGTTTAACCTGAGAAAATCATTAATTAATATTCCTGAACAGCTACTACCTGACAATGTGACAAACTGATGATCATCTGAAGGTGATGCATCTCTCAGTTCTTTGGATTTTCATTTTATTTTTATTTTTGTCAGTTTCTCACAGAAAACACTTGCAGATTTTTTTTTCACCATCAGGTACAAGAACTGGACAAAAAATAAGTTCAAAGAAAAACTCCAGACAGTCTAAATAAACTATTGATTACTTTCTATATTTTTTAATGGTCTGGCCCCTTTAAAGAAATATACAAATGAGAAATTACTTCAAATAAAAATCAGCTCGACTGTAAATCTGTAACAAAAATGAAACTTGAGCAGGGAGGTCGATGATGAAAACTGCAGTAAAGAATGATTGTCGCCAGCTTTTAAAAAAAAGGCAAGAATGTTTTTGTCCATGTAATTTTGTCTGTCTTTTGTGTTAGCAAAATATGTTATGAAACAGTGATCTTAATGAAGTTTTGTTGGCTGTACATATTCTACTGAATATTGTTTGAAACTATGCCCATTCAAGGTGGCTGCTACCGCTAAGGAAACACAAAGATAGCTTAGACAACTCTACAAATACTGAGCTAAAATCTGGTGTGGTAGTAGATGAGAGTCATCCACAATACATACTCTGAACTGGGGCGGGGCCAGAAGGGTGGTCTGGGTCTTGATTGGCCACTCCAGGTGATTGACAAACCACTCCGTGTGTGCGTTGAAAGAGAGTAAATGAAGACTTGTAGTAAGTAGTAAGTAGTAGTAACTCGTAATTACTGGTTTGTATGATTTTAGACACAAATATTTAATAAAGTACAATTTTTGAAATTCTAAAAAACCTACATTTTAAATGAGAAAAATAAATCAGCGAGAAAAACACTTGTAAAACCAGAAATGACAAATATTTCATCAGAGTGGTGATCCTACTAAACAGAAGATCTATGTAACCGTAGTTAACACAGATGTTAACATAGAACACAGATCTATGTTAACATAGAACACAGATCTATGTTAACATAGAACACAGATCTATGTAAACATAGAACACAGATCTATGTTAACATAGAACACAGATCTATGTTAACATAGAACACAGATCTATGTAAACATAGAACACAGATCTATGTTAACATAGAACACAGATCTATGCTAACATAGAACACAGATC
>NW_013952810.1:35143-49032 GCF_001266775.1 Austrofundulus limnaeus
GGATGGGAATAAAGACCCTGACACCCACACCCCCACCCTCAGATGTACTGTTGGTGCATGTTGTTCTATGGAGCAATTACCATTAACATTATCAATGGTGGTCAACTCTTTGTTAAGTCCCTGTCACACTAGACAACTAATGCCAACTTATGAACATTTTTAAATACAGAGTTAGAGTTGATGGTGTTTGGAGATTAGTAGAGTCAGTGAGGTAAAGTTTTTGGGTGTCATGAAACCTCACATAAATTATTTAAGAATTAAAATAGTTAAATTTATTGCATTGTTTTACAAAGTAAGTGGTTTGTTTAATGATAAAGCTCTGTTTATGTCATCTAACACATTAATTGTTCCACACTCGGTCTATTGTGTTGGGGTATGGGGGAAGCATGTAAGACTATTACAAATCTTGTTTTTGTTTTGCAGAAAAGAGCTATAAGAGTTATCACTATCACATCAAAAAGGGTCAGATAAAATAATAATATTTTCTTCTCTCTGCCACCTTTCATTTCATTTGTGTTTTCTTTTTTATTGTACATAGAATTAAAATTTGTTTTTTAAGAAATTAACAAAGTTTGAAAATAAAAACTTCTTATCGGCATGTGCATAATGTAATTCGAACAAACTGATCAAATATATCACTTTTCTTAACAATTCAGATATAAAAAATGTTTCATGAGTTGTCTAGTGTGACAGGGACAGGGCCTTTATGAAAACAATGCATGAACCACATATTTTAATGGATGTAGGCCTTCATTTTATCTGATTAACTTTTGGAGTTAGATCTATATCTTGCCAGGAAGGCAAAGTTTTTAATTTGACTAAATGAATAAATTCTTCATGATTTTAAACTGAATTGTTTATTGTTACAATGAGAGCTTTCTGACTCTGTGCCTCTTGATGGGCAGGTTCAGTGGAAAATTTCCAGAAACGTCGTGCTGAGCACGCACGAGGGCGGAGTTAAAAAAGCTATCAGGCTCTATTTTAATAATTAAAAAAAAGAAGCTTAGTAAATAGTAATAAACAACCTTGTTCTTTCCCCTGTCTACATTAGTCTTACCTCAAGACTTGAAGGTAAATTTGGTCCATAAATGAAGTCAGGGAGCTTAGTTTATGAAAGTGGCGCCAACATTCAGATATGTATTAAGGCACGTGCGTCACTTCAATTAAAAAAAATGGATCCACGACGTAATTACGTAGTTAATTAATAGAAACACTGCAGGCGCTCGGGTACTTTACGACGGGATGTAAAGGTTTAAGCACACCGTGACTCTGTAACACATAAAGCTGAGTTTGTGCCAAAATCTAAAGAAAAATCAACCGTGTTGAAACTCACAGACCTAAAGTCTGAATAATGAGGAGCCACGTCTTCACTGACCCGAATGGAGAGGTTTGATCACAGTGGATGAACCCATCATGACTTACCTCCTTACATGTCGCTCATCCCTCTCGTCCAGCCATTTACAGCTAAAAAAAAATAAAATAAACTAAAAGTTTAGTGGAATCAGAGCATCTTTTTGTTGTTGCTGCTCCTCTTTGTGGGGGTGGGAGCAGGACGAGCTCTCAGGATGTCCACACATAAATAAATAAATAAATAAATAAATCCTCCCAAGGCATTGGGTCGATATCTAGCATCAGATTTAAACCCGGGTTCTTTCTATATAAAACTGGAAACTTAACAAACGAGAAGGAGTTTTTTAAGCTCATCTTGCTCCGCCATTCAAGTCCCTGTCCTGGTCAAGGAAGCCCATGAGGCTCGTGACCTTTAACCCCTGAAAAAAACCCTGCCCCCCACGCACATCCTCCTTCTGCTATGCCTGCAGCAGCACGGCCCACACCCACCCTGCCCCACTCATGTGCTCACCAGAGGTTTTTACAGATCCCTGGCAGGAGGAGATCCGCTCCCTTTCACAGAGAGAGAGCAAAGCTTCTTCTCTGACTGAACTCTGACCTACTTCTTTTTCTTGACTGGTTCACTTTTATCTCTGCCAGGTTTGCTTTTGGTCAGTGACGTCAGGAGAACGTTTTGCGTCATTATCTTTTTCTTTACAACAGTAAAAGCAAAGAGCAGGGAAACTTCAGAGCTTGTGAACAGTTAGTATCTTACCTGATGTACGTAGCTCTTTGAATAGCCTCAGACTGTGTTTTAATTCAGGGGCTGCATCCTCCTGAGTGCGCATTTATTGGCCGCTTACATCACTGCCTCATGCCGAATGTCACTCATTTGAAATGTTATCAACCTATTAAATGGCCATTATTAGCAGCTATCTGTCCCATACACTGGCTGCAGACTGTCCCTCCTCTAGCTTTGGCTGAAAGCATGGGTTTAGCTCCTCCCCCAGGATGCAGAGATCCAATCAAGGGACCCAAAAAAATTCTTATTTGTAATGTCTTTAAGTGTTCTGGTCTTCGATTTTGTATCATATACATCTATGAGTAGTTCATTATTCCGTCAACATTACCAGAATGAAATGACATTGTTGTGACAAATGAACATTACTGTAAACATCCAAGTCAAAACATAGTGTTTCCATGTCATTCCACTAATTATGTGGTTCTTTCTTCTCTAATGATGAAAACGTCCTGGTTGTACACCTGTACTGTAGCTGTGCACATCGCCACTTGCAGAGAAGTAAAAAAAATAAAATAAAATCCTGTGAGAGCAAAAGAAGTCCACAACATATGTATTATTTCTCATATCTTTCTTTTTCTTTTTCTTTTTTTACTTCAGTAAGTGAACACAGTAATCTTGACTAAAAACAGCAGAAAAAAGATCAGTTTTCATATATATCGAAGGTCACATTGCTAAAAATGATACAATAGCATTAACGTCAATGATTGATTATCAGACATCACTTCTATCCTTTATAGCAGAGGAGCCCAAAGTGGGGCCCGTGGGCCAAATTTGGCCAGCCAAGCCATTTGATTTGGCCCACCAGCAGTTGAGTAGTTACTAGGCTGTAACCTGTTGTTCTATGTAGAAACTGTATTTCTACTTAGTCATTTCATCCATTGGCCAAGTGACTAAATAAGGGACTAGTGCCAAAAGCTTTCACTCATGGTGTTGACTTTCTCTTTGATTATTAAGATTAAACATGAAGCATGAAATACAAGTAACAACAAGAGATATTTAGATTAGATTTAACCACACATGTAGATTTTTGCACTTTATAAGGCCACAAAAACTCATATTTTATCAATTTATTAAATGTCCCATGAGCTTTTCCTACTTGAGCGTATGGCAGACTTTCTCTAAGTTCACAAACTAAAACAAAAGTGGGCCACCACACTGGCTGCTAGCTTAACTGTTAAAAATAAAGGACTTTACTTAAAAAATATTTGTATTTCAAGTATTATATTACTGCATTTGGCACGCAGCCCCCCAATACATTTTCATTTTGGCCCCCTTGAGGAAAATGTTTGGGCACCCCTGCTTTATAGATCTACAGCTTTGGAATGTGCCAGCCTGCAGCCAAACCCATCTGTTCTCTGACTGGATTGTTAAATTTGTGATTGACAAGGCTTTGACCAATCGGCTGGAGGCAGAAAAAAAAAACGGGTCAAAGTTCATACTTGAAAGTTGAAATTTACATGCAAGTTAGAAATTTGATTACAGAAATTTACATGTATTTTTTTTATTTGTATCTGCAATCTTAACAAAATTGTAACCCATAATTACTCAGGTACAATTTTTATTTTTACAGATACTAATCTATTTTGTATTACACACATTCCTATTTGCACATCCAAAACCTCACAAATCTTAAATCACAAATAGCAACATAATCTGATTTACAAGTACAAAGGATGAACCAAACTTGTGTCCATTTTAAGTCAGAAGGCACGTGACAGAAAACGTAATCTCGACATAGTGAGTCAGCCATTTTGTAGTGCTGTTATATGCTTTTCCTTTCCAGGTCACAGGAAGCTGGTGCCCATCTCCAGCAGTCTCAATGCAGGAGCCAGACTACATCCTGGACAGGTCTCCAGTCCATCACAGGTTATGTTCCCACACTGCAGGAAAATGTGACCCAGATCTGATTCTTTTTTGCCAAAATGCGACATATATCACTTTTTTTTAGTGTTTACACGACAAACCAGATTTTCTCAAATCAGACCCAAGTCTATATGATACAGTAGTTCAATTGAGCTCAAAAGTTTACATACCCTTGCAGAATTGAGATTTTTTATTTTTTATTTTTTGGCAATTTTTTTCCAGAGAATATGAATGATAACACAAAAACTATTCTTACACTCATGCTTAGTGGTAGGGTGAAGCCATTTTTTATCAAACAATTGTGTTTGTCTTTTCACATCATAATGACAACAGAAAATGCCAAAAAAAAGACCTTGATCAAAAAATTATATACCCTAGTTCTTATTTCCTTGTATTGTGTCCTTTAGCATCAATAACAGCTTGGATGAGACACTTTATTTTCTTATATGGTAAAACTGTCCATTCTTCTCTGCAAAATGTCTCCAGTTCCTATAAATTCTTGGTCTGCCTTGCATGAACTGCACGTTTCAGAGCTCAGTGGTGTTGAGATCAGGAGACTAAGTTGGGTCATTCCAGAACCTTCATTTTTCTCTGCTGTAACCATTGACACATTGACTTGCCCTTGTGTTTTGGATCATTGTCATGTTGGAACATCCAAGAGTGTCCTGTGTGCAGCTTCCAAGCTGATGAGCACAGACGTTCCTCCAGTACTTTCTGGTGACGTGCTGCATTCATCTTGCCATCAGTTCCGGCCTTGTTCCCTGTTGCCTGCAGCTCACATGCCCCTAAATCATCAGTGATCCAGCAGTGAGATCAAACGTGTACATTGGATGAAACAAGCACAGTAAATGATCATTTAGTCTTTCCAATAACACAACTTTAGCAGAAATACACACACATTAACTTGTAGGCTCTATATTTACTTCTGTAAACACAGCGTGCTGCATGTAACGTTACGTCTACTGTCCACGCAGGTCACTTCAGGGCCTTGGACTGCTCACTCAAGAGTCTGATAGTGGTCACATTTAAACTGTGAACGTCCACACTAAAAAACCTGAATTGATAATTCTCATATCAAGAGGTTTCTAGTGTAACTTTGCTCTTCTTTTCTGTCTGAGATCTGAGTTATGAGAAAATGTTTACTGATCCTTTACATAAAGTTCAAATCATCATCATCATCATCATCATCATCATCATTGTTTATTTATAAAGCACAATAAAAACCAAAGTGCTGTACAGGAGCATAAAATAAAAACAATGAACAAAGTACTGTAATAAAATGAACAATAAAATCAAACAAAACAGCAAAGGCTGGCCTAATGATCATTAGTATTAATCTTTTCCATACATACAGTGGGGTGTGAAAGTTTGGGCAGCCTTATTAATTTTCCTGATTTACCTTTATAAATCATTGTTTGGGGAAAAAAATCAGCAAAATATGTCATATAGGGGACAAACACAGTGATATTTCAGAAGTGAAATGAAGTTTATATGATTTACAGAAATAATTGGTTAAACAAAATTAGGCAGGTGCATGAATGTGGGCACCAAAAAAAAACTTAACTCAATATTTAGTAGATCCTCCTTTTGCAGAAATAACAGCCTCTAAACTCTTCCTACAGCTTCTAATAAGAGTCTGGATTGTGGCTGAAGGTATTTTAGACCATTCTTCTTTACAAAACATCTCTAGTTCATTCAGGTTTGATGGTTTCTGAGCATGGACAGTTCTCTTTAAGTGACACCACAGATTTTCAATAATATTCAGATCTGGGGACTGAGATTCCAGAACGTTGTATTCCTGGACATTGGTCTCCAGAATCTGCTGATATTGATTGGAATCTATGCGTCCCTCAACTTTAACAAGATTCCCAGTCCCTGTACTGGCCCCACAGCCCCACAGCATGATGGAACCACCACCACATGTTACTGTAGGTAGCAGGTGTTTTTCTTGGAGTGCTGTGTTATTTTCCTCCATGCATAACAACCCTTGTTCTGCCCAAATAACTATTTTAGTTTCATCAGTCCACAGCACCTTATTCCAAAATGAAGCTGGCTTGTCCACATGTGCTTTAGCAAACCTCAAGCAGCTCTGTTTGTGATGTGGGCGGAGAAAAGGCTTCCTCTGCATCACTCTCCCATACAGCATCTCCTTGTGTAAAGTGTGCTGAATAGCTGAACAATGCACAGTGACTCCATCAGCAGCAAGATGATGTTGTAGGTCTTTGGTGCTGGTCTGTGTGTTGACTCTGACTGTTCTCAACATCCTTCACTTCTGTTTATTCCAGATTTTTCTTTGTTTGCCACTTCCAGCCTTGACTTGAACTGTGCCTGTGGTCCTCCATTTTCTCACAATGTTTCTCACAGTGGAGACTGAAAGCTGAAATCTCTGAGATAACTTTCTGTATCTTTCCCCTAAACCATGATGGTGAACAATCTTTGTTTTCAGTTCATTTGAAAGTTGTTTTGAGACTCCCATGCAGCGACTCTTCAGAGAAGATGCAAAGAGGAGAAAAAATTACAATTGCCCCCCTTAAATACCCTTTCTCAAAATTGGAGTCACCTGTGCATGGAGGTCAAGGGTCACTGAACTTACCAAACCAAATCTGATCAAACCTAATTTTGTTTTACCAATTATTGCACATGTTCTGTAAATCACATAAACTTCATTTCACTTCTCAAATATCACAGTTTGTCCCCTATTTGATATATTTAACTGATTTTTTAAATCCAATCAATGATTCAATCAGATCAGGAAAATTAATAAGGCTGCCCAAACTTTCACACCCCACTGTATATTAAAACTACAAAATGAGATATTTTGTGCAAAAATAACTTAACAGTGAATTCAAGAGGGAGAACGCCTGAAGTGGAGCACTTAAAACTGCTTAATGTTTTAATGGTGCATGTGAACAGTGTTTCTCTAAACTTTCCACTGCAGTCCGTTTGGCAGTATTCAAACAGAAATATATTTCTGCTGGAAGTGCTACAGCTGGCTGCTGCTGCTATTTGTGCTTGCAAACACAACAAATTCAATGTAAAATGATGAGTAATATGAGCTGATGGTATAAATGTTTATAGAATTTTGTTTGCATGAACCACTAAAAACAAAGAATGGAAATGCATCAGACCAGTCGACAGCTCCTCAGTGCAGTGTTAATACTGTTTAGTCCTCCAACCTGAGGTTATTTCAAAGAGCTGTAAGTAGCCAGTAAGGTATTAATTTTTAATTTTTCCACAGAATCCCACTTCAAAAATATCTGAACTCCCCTTTAAAGCATTAGAACCAGTTTTAAGAACAATGAGTAAATGTAGACACAATTTAATAACTTCAGTCTGGTCTTAAATGTAAGATAAAGATGACTTTGAGAACAATGGTGATCAAAAGATTGCAGCTTCATTTAGTGACACTAAATCAACACTGGTCTGGGAGATCAGATGGGGGGTTGGGTTGGTTTGATAACCACAAAATGATTTTAACAGCTATTTTTTATTAAAACTGGTCTAAAACTTTTAATGGTGCACACCTGTATTTATAACATAATGAGAAAATAAGATTTGGTTTAGTAAAGATGGGTTTTTTATTGTATTTAGTCATCCTTCATAGAAGGTGACCTATGACCTGTGATCAAAGGTTTTCCATAGAGTTCCAATGTGGGCACAACTCCTACATTGGTTTAAAGGCACCTGGTATTCCCAGGCAGTCTCACATCCAAATATGCTCAAAATATATATTTTTTATTGCCTTAATATTCCTCAGACGGACTGCAAATCCTCGTCAATTGATGACAATGTTACCACTTAAGAAAATCAACAAAACCTTTGCTTTTGTCCTGATTGAGCCTGATTTTAAATCCCATTACTGAGTGTTTTCATTCACTGCAGCTCCTGTACAAATGAAAAGTGAAGGTAGATGAAGGTCGAGACCAGGTAAAAGTTTGGAACCATTTTCTGCTCATTAGAATTATAAAATGCAATCCTGCCCTCACAAAGACGTCAACAAATTCACACAACACAAACTGCCATAACACTTTATTTTCATGGTTGCTTTTACACTTCAATTTGCTTTTATAATATTATGTACATTAAACTTGCTCCCAGGGTAAAAGAAAATGTTCAGTGCAGAAGAAAGAAAAGATAAGGCGAAAATAAAAAAAAGCAAAAAAAGTCTTTAAAAAACAAATATATTGATCATAAAGAATTGAAATCGACATCTATAGACTATTACCAGCAACTTACAGCACTACACAAAAGTCTTCTCTTTAATATTTTCATTTCAACACAAACTGTTATTATATTTATTATGTTGTGCTGCATTGTGTTGAAAAAACAGGACAAATAAAAATGTGCAGAAACCTGAAAGCACAAACACATCTGGACCACCAACAGCCTCGTCAGAAATTATCTTAAGGCCCCGTCACACTAGACAACTTATGAAACATTTTTAATGTCTAAATTGCTAATGAAAATGATACATTTGATCAATTTGTTAGAATTACACTATGTACACACCGAAAACAAGCTTCCTTTTGTTTTTTTCCAATTCCATCTTCATTGTAGACGTCTTTAAAATGTTCATAAGTTGGCATAAGTTGTCTAGTGTGACAGGGCCTTTTAGTAAAAACAAGATCTGCTAAATCGCCCACAGTCACACGTAAAAAAACTATTTGGTAAAAACAACTGTCAGTATGTTCAGAGGTGGTAAGGAAATGATCTGACAGTGAAAATTAAAGCCATCAGTTTTACACGGTGGAGGACGAATCATGGTTTGCATTTCTGTCACTATTCAATGAAATGATGCAAATAAGAACAAACAAAAACAACTTAAGATCTCAAACCACCATGCATGTGGAAAAGTGCATTGGTATTTATCCTTTTGCTGCCAATTCAGTTGAGTTGAAATGAAATGAAAACCAAAACAACAGTCATGGATTAGCCTCCAGAGTCCAGAGCTCAGCAAGAACCATGGAGACCTATTTAGAGGTTTTCATGTGGATACAAAAGTAATTAACAGTGTGTGAAAAATAGCAGTGGCCACTCTTTCAAACTCATTTAAAAACCCTTTTTGTCTTATTTTCCATCCAGGCTTGTGCAACAAATCATTGCAACTACTTCTCATTTCTACAGCCAAACATAAAGTGAGACTTTTGAACAGTGCTGTATAATAAAATCTTAGGAGGTAGGCTAAGAGGAACTTGAAATGCTTTGTTTGTACAACTAATACAAGGTGCCAGCTGCTGTCAGCAGCGCCCTCTGGTGGGACGGCTGTGAACAGCAAGTCTTTCCCAAAGTGTGCGTCATGACTGGACTTCCACTATGGTACACATATCATACACTCAGTTTGTGAATGCAGAGAAGTTTCTTTGAAATGCTCATTGAAATCACATAATGTCAAATAATCATGATTAAATCAAATGTTTAAAACCGGATCCTTATTATCAGGAATATTTAAGGAACTCAGAGGTTCTTTTCTTTCATAAAACTGCAACATGGCATCAGAACTTTGGGGTTAAAGCAAATTAGGTCTAGATTTGGACATCATTACTATTCGTTAAAACATCGTTAAATAAGGCAACATTAGTTATAAAAAGGTACCACACTGCAATTCACTATGAATTAACACACGTGTTGCACCAACAAAGGAGACGTTTGAGTCTTAAAACAAAAACAAAAAAAAAATCAGGTTTTCTGTTTAGATACTGAAGTTGCAGTCAGTCCAAGGTTATATTTATACACACATACAAGCACTGTGTTTTAAAATACTAAATTAAACTTTTCTGGTTAAATTAAGGTTGGGGGGGCAGCGTTTAGAAAATCTTATGAAGTATATACTTAAAGACTACAGACTGAACTTATTCTAAAATCCAAAATTTGAGAAATGTTTGTAACAATGGAAGAAGGTAAATGTTGCAACCGAGTCACTTTAAAGCAATCATTGACGCACGTGAGAAACAAATTCAAGAAAACAAACCAGCTCCTGTGAACGCTGCTGTTTGCATGTCTTTCTCCACGACGACAAAAACCACCAAGACAAACTCTTTAAAGTCCAAGGACCAGAATTTTTTTTGTTTTACATTTACAGGGCTTTGGTGGAGGGGGTCACAGATCACCTTCGCAATCTTAATTTTTGTCTTAAGATGAGAAATCTGTAAATAGTAATAATAATAAAAAAGGCCAAAATAAAACAAAAACAAATCAAGCTGAGCCCTGCATCCAAGGCTGCAGAAGAGTGAAGACATCACACCGGGACCCCAAACATGGGCGACAGAACACCACTGGGACCACCCAAGAAGAAAGTGGTGACAGCAAGCTTCAATGTGAGCTCATGTGACTGAAATCCTAACAAAGCTGCTCTCGCTCACGTTTGGTTTTGTTGTCGGACAGCAAACTGGCAGAAAAGCACAACATGACGACCATCTGACATGGTTTTTGTTTGTTTTCATTAAAATCTTGATTTGACTAAAGTCATCTAAATAAAGCTGTTGCATCATGGTGTGAACTGACCGGTCCCTGTCCTTCAGCCTGGTGTTAAAACACTTGTTAAAACTGTTTGTATGCATGGAGCTTTAATGCTCGTTGTTGTAGCTGTGGTCAGCAGGGGCGATGATACAAGCAACCTAACTTACACCTATCATATTGTAGTCCAACAATACATTTTACACCCTGCCAAGCCTTGTTCTAAGTGTCAGGACAATGTTCTTCTGATGTTCTAAATTGTACATTTTTCTGGGGGATAAACCCCAGAACCACCTTGGTCGATGGTTAGCCCCCTTTATTTTCTAAAAAGCTTCTTAATCCTAAAACCTTTGAACCCCCTGCTTTACTGTTTTAACAAGTGAAGAGGCTCAGTTGTGATTTACTGATACTAAACATTTGTAGGTTTAGTGACAGAAAAAATGAAAGGTCCTTGGACTTTAAAACTGTCTTGGCAGAAGATGAACTATCTGTTAACTCAAGTGACTCTGACTTACACATATTTTGATGCATGTTAGAGTGCATCTATCGAAATGAATTCTTAGAAATTATTCAGAAAAAGACAAAAACCCAACATCAGTCGAGTTTAGTAAAAACTGAAGATTATTAGAGTTTGAATTTATACTTGAGAAAAAAGGGTCAGATCAGATTTTTTTTCTTCTCTCTGCCGCCTTTCATTTCATTTTTATATTTTATTTTTTATTGTATATAGAATTAATGTTGTTTTTATGGAATAAATAAAAAAAATTTGACAAAAAAACAGAGTTTCCATTAACTGAAAGGAAAGTTTTCAAAATGACATAAGAGTAAGTTTGTACAGATGCATCCATTTGAGCACTAAAATATAAAATGGAGTGCTTCCTGTGAGATCAATCCTGCTGTGTGTGTCGGCCCTGAATGGACGGGTGCCACCCTGCAGCATTATCCAATTCTTTGTTTCTATTTCAGTCATGTAAGCGCTGCTGGGCCCCATCAGGAAAAAAAAAAAAAAAAAAAAAAGAGTTTGATTCCTCAACGGTTTGGATTTACACTTCCTGTGACGGCTAACACATTGGCAAAAACACAAACAACCACTCAAATTATCACCACTGATGTACCAATCAGATCCCTCACATCATCCTGCCAAGGCCACGTCTCTAAGAGTCATTTCAGCCCCTGCACAAACACACAATAAGGCAAATAATCAAGCAAATTGAAGCGCTCAGAGTAAGCAGTTTACCTCCAAGATACATTAGAAAAATAATATTTTTTTACTTCTCAATAATTCACTCTCTAAAACAGAGATAAATTCTTTAAAAAAGGACTGAGAACACCACAGAGATGGTTCTGGTCTTTGCCAGAAACCATGTCTGTGAGAGGGTAACAGTTTAAGGTCTGACTTTACGTGAACAGAGGAAAGGCCTTTTTATTGTCACTAAATAAGAAACACTGTGGGTTACAGAACAGTTCTGGGCCCACTCATGCCGATGGATCAATCACCTTTATATCAACACTAAACCAAAAAGTAAAAAGGAAGTAACATTTTATTTCCTATTGCTTTGACTTAAAATTAATTCTTAAAATGCTTGTGATTTTTATTTTAGTTTTTTCTCTTCTTTACACTCGCTCAGCCATCTGCAGCCCAAACCACCACCTGTATAATCTACCACCTGATACCACCGAGCAGTCCTCCCGTTCAGCCTTAAGCCTCCTCCGGCGCCGTGGGTCTCTTCAGGTCCCGGATCTGCTTGATCAGATAGTTTTTCTCGTCACAGAACTGCTCATCCTCCGACCTGTCTGTTTGGAAGTGGCTCAGGAAGTCCACCAGCTTGGTTTGGTTTTTCAGCAGGATGTCCAGCACAGGCTGGGTCTTGTTGGGGTTTGCAACGAATACCTTCAAAAATACAAAACAGATATTAGTTAATGTTTGACAAGTTTCCTGCTTAAATTAGGTTAACGAAAGCGCTAATATTTTTAAGGGTGCTGATGCAGAAGCATTGAAGACCGATTAACTATTATTCTTCCATTGCTTTCACAGCTTTTATTCCTTCTGCAGCTTTGGATAAACTTGTGTATAAAATAGTGTTTCACCTAGGAAATTGGTGGTGGTGTAGGGGCTACTTGTTTTATAAAAACATCAATTTACATGACTCGTCTTCAGTTATAGTAATAAATTTACATTATGTGAATATCTAATTGCCTAACTACATCCTAAGGACTCCTCATGATAATTAACAATAATAATTTATCATAGTAAATTATTATTGATAATAAGTGATTAGAACTGTGCTGCAGATAATCTGAGTCCAGAGTTCAGGGTTCTCATTTTGAAACCTTCTGGAGCTCTTCTGTGTGACTCTAGGTGTGACAGACTGTGGATGGTTGATTGTCTCTTTGTCTCTGTCCCTGATGGAGACTGGAGACCTGTCCAGGTGTCCCTGATGGAGACTGGAGACCTGTCCAGGTGTCCCTGATGGAGACTGGAGACCTGTCCAGGTGTCCCTGGTGAACTGGAGACCTGTCCAGGTGTCTCTGGTGAACTGGAGACCTGTCCAGGTGTCCCTGGTGAACTGGAGACCTGTCCAGGTGTCGCCTGCCTTCACCCAAAGGCAGCTGAGACGGGTTCCAGCCCCACTCTGATCATGATTAGGAACGAGGACGACAGGAGGAGGATAAAACATGATTTATTTTATGTTAATCTGAGTCAGTTTAGTGTTGTTTGTAAATATATTTGACAGTTTTGTAGAAATGAAGATGTTTGAAATGTTTATTCACAATAAACCTGCTTCTTATGACTTCTGTAACATGTTATGAATAAAATATTACAGTAAAAAACTCAAATCATGTACTTTCTAATAATCATTAGAACTCTAGAAGAACTTTAACTCTTGTAAATATAAAAGACAACAGTTAGAAAATGCAACTATCAAAAAACTTCCTCCTGAAAATTATTTATTTACCACATTTTAAAGACTGATTATAATCTGGGCTAATCTGGGTTAATGCTCCTGAACGGGACTGTCTGACCTGCGGTGTGGTGAGTGACAGAGGAGAGGCGCTCAGCCCACGACCTGTGGACTAACACAGCAGCTCATTCTATCTGGATTTATGGTGTTTTGGGTTCACAAACTACTTGTTACTTTTTTAAAAGTTGAGGACATTACATTAGATCGTAGCTGCGCTGCTGATCAACACTGTTTATTAGAACATGAACAGACTCATGGGAACCTGGTCACACAGGGTCTGTGTTGGTGGTTCTTGCTGTAATATTTAAAGTAATTATCGATAAGGTAACCATGCTGTGGCTAAACCTGTCGCATTTTCTTTTAAAGAAAGAAAAAGTAGCTTACAAAGCTGTCGCATCGGTGCTACATGATTATAGAGGCAGAGTTTTCATTGTGTGTGTGTGTGTGTGTGTGTGTGTGTGTGTGTGTGTGTGTGTGTG
>NW_013952810.1:49272-54545 GCF_001266775.1 Austrofundulus limnaeus
GGCTTGAATAATGGTAGGGGAAAAGCTGCGTATTATTATTTATTATTATTCCATTACTTTCACAGTTTTTATTCCTTCTTCAGCTTTGGATAAACTTGTGTATAAAAACATCAAAACAGCTCAATTTATTGTAGTTCGCTGTGACTTCTGGTAGCAGAGAATTGTACAATGTAGGGCTGGGCATTATGACCTCAAATTCAATTCACGGTATAAATTGAATCCCTTCATGGTAACGGTATATGTCGCGGTAGAAAATTATCATACAAAGCAAAGGTAATGTCATTTTTAGAGCATTTTTTTGCAGAAAACTGTAATCATAATCAAACCCAGCATTTTTGCTGTAGTGCAAATGAACATAGCAGCATACAAAAGTATGTTTTATATATACTGCAAAACCGTTTCAACAACAAAAACATTTCTCAAATTTTCAATAATTTCAAAATAAAGTGGATGTTATAACCAGTATTTCAAGTAAAATTAGTCATTTAGACATAAAAAAAATCTAAGTTGGCATAAGTTGCCTAAAATGTTATAGTGTGACAGGACCTTAAGAGGCTTTAGCTGCACATAGTCCTCATAAAACAATTTCAGATAACTGGAAATTACCGTAAGTGTGGTGAAGTCAAATAAATGTAATATCTGCCTGCCATTCAATGAGCTTCTGTCTGCTGAACTTATCGGCTGCTGCTCTCAGAGCAGAACTGTTACATTAGCAAGATGGATTTATGACTGAACGAACGTCCACGTCTTTTTTTTTTAAATCATCTCTGTGGGTAACAATACATAAAAAACAAGGTTTTTCTTCGACAACTCGGGTGTGAAAAAATTACGGTTGTTAATGTGTGACAAGCAGAAGGAGGGATGGAGGAAATGACCCACAACACGAGGTAACTTTTCTCCAGAAGGAGGGGGAAACTGAGGATTTATTCTCTCTATACGTGTTTTAAAACTATATCTCTTCATTATATTTTGAACTCCTGCTCAGGTGTCTCTGCACTCGCAGCCCTGTTGACACAGGTGTCATGACAAAACTGATGATAGGACGGTAGAGGGTAAATTTCTACCATTGGCCAACTTCATACCATTTCTACCGTCTATCACATATACTGTGATACTATACTAGTACTATTCTAGTACAATGTTGGGTGAAATGTATGTGTGTGTTGTTGAAGTACAGAAATCACAGCGCCAGCAGGTGACCTAGCACAGAAACTCCAATGGATTCAATAAGCCCAGGAATACTGCGTAAACCTGTAACTTTTTCAAAATCACCATCGAAAAATTAACATTTTAAAAGATACATGTATAAACAAGGCCTAAACTTCCCTATATATATTTGGGGGGGACTTTTCTTACTTCCACAAACTTAAAAATACTTAAACAGTTATATATTAATAGGTATATTTATCTTTTATTGTTTTCTCTTAAATCCATCCAGATTCACACTGACTTCCATTGAATCTGAGCTCTTAATTCTACAGTCTTTTTGACAGATCCTATCGTCTAAAAACTGGTGTGATAACCAGAGACTTGTGCCTCTTAAGAGTTCCTGATTGTTTTCATGTGACTATAATTAGGCTTACTGAGGCCTAAATTTTCCTCTGCCTGTCTTATTGAGAGCTGTCAGGAAGTGGCAGACACAGGTGTGTGGTGGTGACTAATGAGCCGTTGGCAGCAGCTTTAACATTTCTGCTGACCTTGGTTCTCTTTGCTCAACTTATACAGTTTATATGCTCAATCTTCAGCATTTTGTCAGTTTACAGTATTTAAATGTATGTCCAAAATAACTTCTGGGCTTTAGAGAAGAAAGTGGATTAACTTAAAGATTTAGTAAACCTTTGTCTGAAATGTTCAAGTTCTAATTAAAGCTGGTAAATGTGGATAAAAATCATGTATATTTTTACAACTTGCACACCTTAAAGACGTGGAATGCTTCAAACTGGATGTTACGACTGTTGTCTCTCAGCAGGTTCATCATCAGTTTCAAGTTCTCGGCCCGACTGATGTACTTTGTCATGACGGTAAAGTTGTGTCGATCAAGAAGAAGCTCCCCAAGCAGCTGGAAAATAAATGAATCAATGAGAGGACAAATAAAAAGCAAACATGGTTTAGAAATAAAGCAAAACAGGACAGTGCAGGTGTGAGTACCTTCAAAGACTGCCGTTTGGTAACGTAGTTGTCAGAATGCAGAAGTTTTTCGTACTCCGTAAACACCTGGTGAACATTTGAAGGGCAGGTTAGGCTCAGAATGAGAGGAGGTCCAGTAAAAACTAAAACCAGGAAACTCACCCTGTCGTAGTTGTTCTCCAAGAAATCTGCACACATGATCTTGTGTCTTGTGAGTAGATCCTGATTGAGAAAAAAAAAACATTGAACTAGAAACAGCTTGTATTGTTGGGGCAGCGTTTGGAAATGCATGGAGAAAGATGTGCACCTTGAACGAGGCGAAGGCATCGGAGGCGATGTCGAAGGTGGAGAGCTCCACGTAGCGGAAGAAGCAGAAGAAATCCTCAGAGAAGAGCACCGTCCTGGCCAAAGGCTCGTGACGCAGACACTCTCTCAGCATCATGCCGCAGTTCAGAGCCACTTCTGCACTCTCATATCTGTGCAGGTCAACACACATCAGGTCCAAGTCAAGTTAAACACATGATGATTAGGGCTGGGTAAAAACATAGATTTAATCAATCTTGGATCGATTTCATTTAAATTTGGGAAAATCGATTCACAGGACATGAGATCGATTCTTCCCCATGGCCTCTTGTGTGCGCGTCTGAGGAGTGTTTCTATATTTTGTCACTCCTGGCTTGCCGTATATTTACATACGGTTGACGTTCAGTGCTAACATTAGCTTTCGAAAAGTTGTCTGGATCAAAACAAAAGAAACTAAGGAATCACTAACGTTACCAGCCGACTCTCCGCAAAACTTAAAGATAACAGAGACCATGGTGACTTTTGTTTGCAAAGATTTGCGCACCTACATGGTAGCGAGAACGAAGAAGGGTTTGACGAGTGGCTCATTTGGCTTTGGAACCAAACTACGTTATGTAAATATCTGACTGAACTGTTCTCCACTGGCATGTTTAAATGTGTTAAAGATGATACTCTAACAAAATCGTTTAGTTTTGTTACCAATATTACTATTTTTAAACTTTAAGAAACGTCTTAATGAAATCACAGTGATGAAATTTTGTAGTTGTTTTAATAAGTTATATGTATTAAGTTTTAATAATTTTTATTGAACATAACAGAAGGCAACAGAAACATTACAAATATACAAAGATAAGATAAGATAAGATAAGATCATTATACAGAGCACAACGAAATTACAGTTCAGAACACCCATTCACAATTCTTCATACACTCAAAAGGAGTGGGCAGAAATATATTTACAGTATATTAGCCCACCTCTTCTCCTGCAACCTAATTCCCATCACTTCTTATTTATCAAAATAATTATTAATTACTTAAAAATGAATGCATCCAACAACACTGTCACCAGCAATTCCTTTTTACTTTAAAACTTTTTATACTTGTGACAGTTTTCTTTCAAGATTAAACAGTTTAATTTAAAAGTTTGTCCTTAAAAACCTTTTGTTTATGTTGAAGAGAAAAAAATGGTGATCAATATCAATAAACATTTTCATTGAATTGAATCGAATCAAAGTGAATTGTGATTAATCGATTCTGAACTTAATGAATCGAAATAGAATCGATTTAGAGAACTGACCATGATACCCAGCCCTAATGATGATGAACCTCATCCAATTACATGAAACACAGCTGATTTACTGAAAAAAAAAAAGTGCCTTTTATTTGAGACTTTTTAAGGATCCGCGGGAACCTTGAACACAGACTCTGAAATCTAGGAGCAGCATAGCTCAGAGCTGTAAAACCAGCACTCTTCTATCTCTCAATCAGCATGTGAAACCCACAGGTGAAGGCAACAAGTTCCTGCCTGCTCCTCTGGGAGTTGTTGAAACACATACGGTAAAGGGAGAGCAACCTACAAAATGTTTCTGGGGAGGAAAAGCAAATTGCCAAAAAAAGACATTTTTGTAAATTCTCCTAACACAACAACATCTCACGGTGTTACACTTTGCACCTGTAAGTTTAAAACATGAAAGTGATCACTCAGACATTCATATAAATTAAAAAAGCTCAACTTACCCTTTCAGAAGCATGAAGAGGATCTGTTGGTGTGTAGAAATGTATTCGACTGTGGGTGTGCGAGTGCCAATCTGACGTCTCACAATATTGGAAAACAAATGAACCACGTCCTTTTTGCCCTGTGAGAGAATGACAGATAAATGGGAGATGTGAACAAATATTTTTGCTTAAGGTATCGATGCTTCAAGAATACCCCCACACTTTGTAAATATTTAAAGTAACTCATACTTTCATATTTTTAATTAAAGATTTAAAATGTAAACTTTCTTGCCAGGGGTTCATTTTTGTGTTGTAGTTTAGCCTCCGGCCACTAGCTGGCAGTGAGAGAATATAACACTAGCTCAAGCGTTAGCAATGTGAGTAAACATTAGCAGTAAAAAGTCCCGATGGTTGAATCTGAGCAGATTAGACAGACACACGCTGCCTTCAGAGCTGAGGTAGGGTTGCCAACTGTCCCTTATTAGCCGATATGTCCATAATTTAACCCAGAAGGTAGGTGTTTTGTTTATGTACTCAGACACTGCTTTTTGCTTCAACCACTGGCTTCCAAAAAGAGGAAATACTCACTTCCAGAAGTCGACTGTCGTACAGAATGTAGCTTCCTTTCATCAGTTTACTAGATATTGTTAGTGTGGTGGGTGACCATATTTTTATAATAAATATTATAAATCTAAAAGCTGCCACAAATATATTATTCAACTATTTAATAACACATTTGGCCTAATCAGTGAAAACATGAATGAAATAAGAAATATGAAACAAAATACACAAATAATGAGTTTCCTCAAATTAGAATTTTTGTAGAAAAAATGACATATCGCCTTGCTTACAGTATTGCAATATATTGTGATATATCATGTCGTGACCCCATGTCATAATATACACAGCATCTTATCACCAAAATATAGCCAATACTCAGCACTACTCCCTACCTTCCTGAAGTTTGTTAAGAGACAGAAACAGTTAATCACCTCAAAATCAATCTTCTGCAGGTTTGCAATGAGTGCAATAAGAAGATTGGTGTTGTAAAGCTCTTGTGCAAGCTGAGCCACAGCTTCAGTCTGAGGTTCCTTATCACCTGTTCCACACAGCACCTCCTTTAGGGA
>NW_013952810.1:56248-57434 GCF_001266775.1 Austrofundulus limnaeus
TGGACCAAAATCTCTGAGGAATGCTTCCAGCACCTTGTTGAATCTATGCCACGAATAATTGAGGCAGTTCTGAAGGCAAAAGGGGGTCCAACCCGTTACTAGCGTGGTGTACCTAATAAAGTGGCCGGTGAGTGTAGGTTCTAGGGATGTAAATCACCAGCTTTATCACAACACTATATTACATCGATATGTTTGGATGATGACTCGATATTTCTCGATATCACTAGCTGCGTTTCCATTGACCATGAAAATGCGCAAATTAGAATTTCGAAAATAAATTTGCTCAAAGGAAAAACGTCAATTTTGAAAAAACTTCCTTCTTTCGACAAAATGATTTTGCGCTAGGATGAGGTGATTTTTCGGCCATATCGAAATTGGTGTGTTTCACAAAACTGTAATGGAAACACTTTTTTCGCATCACAGGAGTCACGTGATCAACAACCGGTTGTTTCTACTGGCGAAAAAGATGACGACGAAGAAGACAACAGGAAGTAGAAGCAGTAGTAAAATCACCAAAGTTGTAAAAGAAAGTAGTAAACTCACCGACTACAATTTCCCAAAAACGCCACATACAGTACGTAGTCGCTCCCAAGTATAAGGGGCTTGTCGCTTGAAAGCCTCAATAAGACACCAACATCTCCTTTGATGGTGAGCGCTAGTGCCATGGTAGCAATTATGTATGTGTTTACTTCCATTGTTTGTAATGACTTACCACGAGAACAAACGTATTCACGCGTGACTTTAATGGCATTTCTTACTTAATGGAAACACCGCAATTGCGAAACTGTGTTTTTCGACATTAACAAAATACCGACAAAGTTTTGCACACATTTGCAATGGAAACACAGCTACACAATCTGTCACGATATGATTTCGAATCAATTCAACTCACGTCTGAGATCGATATAACGCAATATCATACACCCATCTAACACAATGACTGTGTTAGATGGGTATGTGATAGATTCACATTGAGTATATGATGACGATATGGATCGATATTTTCATTTTGCCTCAATATAACTGAATCATGATCCAGTCAAATCGATATATCAATATAAATTAATGTATCATTACACCCCTAATAGGTTCACATCAATCAAATAGAGAATTTCTTTTTATCAATCAAATTCTACAGTGAAATGGTCAAAACACAAAACATGCTTTTATATATATATATATATAT
>NW_013952810.1:57531-78668 GCF_001266775.1 Austrofundulus limnaeus
ACATACATACATACACACACACACACATACCCTTAAGTGTGTGGTACTCTAAGGTGGGACCCCGCTGTGGGTTGTTCACGTGATTTTCAGAACTCAAACTTTATTACTGCTAACAGAATGTTGTCATAAAATATGAAAAATGAGAAAAATACATAAAAATTTATTTATACTGTTTAGTATGTTGTAAACATTTTTTGTTGTATCCTTAAACCAGCAAGTTTGGCTCAGAACTTTCTGTTGGTGTTATTTTGTGGATGAGAATCACTGCTCTATAAAAATGAGTTCTGTTTTTGGAGACATAAAAACAACTTCACATTATAACTGGATGGTTATTTGTGTCTCTTGGGTTGTGTTGAAAATGTTCACTCAGTACTTTGTGGTCACGGTATTGGGGACTAAATAAGGGATAGGGGAGAACATTTTAAACACTAAGTATTCAGTCAGGTGATGTATAAATAACAAGCAAAATGTTGCTTGAAGCTGTAATGATGGACAACTGAATTCAGTCATATTGGTGGTGAAAATGTAATCAAAATCTTTGGTTTCCATTACACTGAAATAACATTTTGTTAATACAGATATATAAATACATGTTTCACATTTTATTGTATCTCTTTACACAAGCATGGACTGTAGCATTAACTAAAACAGAAATCTTCAGTAAACTACAATTATAAATAATATTACATATAAACAACTAGTGCACAGAACAATTGTTTTTCAAGAGTTGTAGTACGCTATGTATGTAATAAAATTTAAGTACTATAATTAAAAGGCATAACATTCTTAAATAAATTCTTATTACCTGCAGTCTTTCATGCCACAGTTAACTAAAATCTTCTAAAAAATGACAAAGTTGTAGCATTTATGGTCAAATCTTGAAAATAAATGTCATGCTCGATATTGCAAAATCTCACTCAGTTTGTTAGTCCACAGTCTAGATGTATCTCAGCTAGTACCACATTAAATGTTTCTATAATTGGGCTGGTTATTATTAAAAACCTCACAATTCACTGGGTCACAATTCAATTCAATATGGCTTTAAAAGGTTTTGATGTCAATTTTCTTATAAGAAGTAGTACACAAATAATTCATTAAAGTCCAAGTTGATTATTTTTAGACATTTATTTTCTTGCCCATATAAACCAAAACCATGTACAATAGGTTGCCTTCAGGCCCAGGCCTCCCTTGGAAAAGAGATCTATGATCTCAATGGGATTTGTCTGGTTAAACACTGGTAAATAAAATAAATATAAACAAATGGTATACTTTACCATTTCAGAGAAAAAAAATCTGAAAATAAAGCCATAGAACAGTAATACTTGTTCTAAATATGGATTGAAAACATAAAACCTCAAGGCTTAAACTGGTCAAAAAAATAAATCCTGAGCCTGAAACTTTTTATGATGGTAATAGGAATGAAATCATAACATTGTTGCTCTTGCCAATCTGAGCAAAAATCCACACTTCAAATGGCACTAAATGAATGAGGCAGTAGAGTGTTTGCTTCCCTACGTTGGAGCCTGAGGAAAATCAATTGTATATATCTCCGTGCGCCAACATAATTGTTACAGGGCTCCAAATATAATGATTCATATTGTGGTTGACTATTTTTATTTTTAAGTCAACACAAAGTTTCTGTGTCATCATCAACATTTTGTTTGTAATAAATCTGTAACCTTGCAGGCCGGTGGTGTCACTGATCATGTATCATCAGGTCCATAACATCTTATTCAAGAGCTAAAGAAACAAAGACAGACAGACATGCTCCTGCAGCGGCCAAACAGCTGTTAGCGTAAGATTATAACATTTTGGACAACTTGTGAAAATGTTAAAAGACATCTACATTGAAGATTAAAAAAGAGATTAAAGCTCTTTCAAGCATGCACATTCTGTAATGATAATAAATTAGGGATGCTAACAATTATGGTAATCGACTTATGATTGATTGTAGAACAAAGGTTTATTAGATTAAAATTTCTTCCATTCGATTAATTGAAAACATCCGTTTAACCTTATTTCAGTGTAGTTTTGCCTTCATCCAGCAGAGGGCGCTGCTACTCTACCCCAGCCCTGTTAAACTGAGCAGGAAGCCGTCTTGATGTGGGCGGGACTGCAAACGCGCGAGTCTTATTTAATTTTATTTGCGACAACAATAATAATGGACTACACAAAACTTTAAGGAAAAGTACCGAAGGCTGTACCGAACCATCATGCAGTATGACGCTAAAGACAAGAGCAGGACGACAGAGAACAGTAAGCTAACTGTGGCTAATGTTAGCTTCCTCTTGTTCGTTTTAACTCTGTGTGAAAGAACAACAACAAAAAGTTACAGTCGCTACAAACATTTAACTTGAAGTTAATCTAATCCGTGTGACATAACCTGGCCAGTAAACCAATCTAATGAACAGTAACTGATGTCAGATCATGCCGTGCAGCCCAGCTAAGATAGAAGCAGAGTGAAAATAAACAAACAATTGCCAGTACTCATTTGTATTGCATGTCTTTCAGGGATATTTTATTATGTTCCTAGTTTGTTTTTGAATTAATCTTTATCTTAAAATATTACCCTGAGTTTAAATTATAGTTTTTCATATTCAGTGTGGATTAAGTGTTTTACTTATTTTATTCTTTCATTGTTTTTTCCAACTAGCAACTTAACAGATTCCTGTTTTGTTATATTTTAGAAATATGTCCAAGTTTAATAATGTGAGAGAAATCCACATTTCTCTGTTTATTCAGTCAGTGTTTACTCACACAACTGGCACAATGAATTGTTAATAATACTGTATTTTTTTTTTGTTTAGTGTGTAAAAAAATTAGCCCTTCGTGTTATAGAAAGAGAAATGTCAAGTTTTTAGGAAAATGTCCGCTTATCAATTAATTGTTAGTTGATCGATAAGATCAAGATTAATCCATTAATCAATAACTTGCATCCCTATAACAAATTGATCAAATATACTACTTTTAGTAATTTAGACATAAAGTGTCATAAGGTTAACTTTCATGTCAACCAGTTTTGCTCTTTTTTCTTCTAAACACAGCTAAATCCTCCATCTCCCTGGCTGTCGTCAGGCGGCAGCCAAGACACAATTTCCTCGTTTTTCAAGGTGTTTTGACCAACAACCATAACACATCCAACAATTACCACTGACCGTCCAGAAACAATGTGGTTCTGGATCGCTCCCAGCCGAAAAGCAAACTGGCAGGAAACTGAATCAATTCAATGAATTTTCTAATACAATATTGAATTGCAAAATAAATAATTGCAATATATTGCTGAATTGATTATTTTACCCAACACTTTTGAATACATGACTGAATTATAACCTTTTTTTTTTATATATTTTCCTAAGATCAGCTTGCTTTGGCAGCCATCTAAAATTAGGCTGGCTCTAAAGGTTTATATATAATAAATAGGGATGCACGATATATCTGCCTTAACATCGGTATCATAGGATGTTGGTCGCTGCTCCTTAGGGCTGCAACGATTAATCGATTAATCAACGACTAATCGATTATTAAAATAATCGATGATTAATTTAATAATCGATTAATCTTTTTTTGTTGTTCTTTACTTTGTTTTTCTCTCCAAACTGCTTTGACACCTTCCACTGCCACATCTGCCTTTCTGTCCTTGACACACATGCACAGTAGTGGTAACTGGGGTAGGCTGTGGACGTCACAAGACGTTATACAGACAGGCTCTGGTATCATGGCTACCCAGCAACAGAGCTCAAAAGTGTGGGATTACAATCTCCGAACTCGTAAATCTTCTTTTTTACTTTGCGATGTCATTTATGAATGAACACTTCCTGGTATGTGGGGCAGGAAACCTAGCCTTATATGGTGTTTTTGGGGTGGTAATTATGCTAATCTCCTCTCGCGTGCACGACTGATACAACAGGTGGAATTCACGCAGCTCATTTCCACACTTTTCCTGAAGATAGAGGAGTTTGTTGAATCTGACGTGACATGTTCGTAAGAACCCTTTGTACGAACAAAAGTAAGAGAAATTTAGGATAAGAATATGAACATGTGATGAGGCCCAATGATCGTCACCCTCGCGGCTTTGTTTACAAAAAGCACAATGTGAATGCAAACTGCACCAAACGAAAAAAATAAAGCCCACTTTTGATGTGGACCAAACAAGCGGACCAAAGGACTTTCATGGTGTGAATACACCCTAAATGAACCAAGTTTGTAAGGTACTGTGCAGTGAATAAAAACCTTCAGGTTAAAACTGACCACAAACCTACAACCAAATGGTTGACTGACAGTGACAGTATACAGTGAACAAGTGGACAATTCAAGCACAGAGCCGGCAGTCTGGGTGTAGCAGGTCCTGCTGAGATAAGTGGGGGGTCTCTTTTCACGCATTTGCTCAGGGGACCCGGTGTTTCATCATCCGCCCATGGCTGTTAGCTTTAAAGTCTGGTTTCAACTATGACGGACAAAAATATCAACAGTACATCGAGCTGATCATCATTTTCAGCATTAGGATAGCCATATTTCAAATGGTAAAATGATTTTGTAGAGTTCATAATGTTAATCATTTGGATCCTTTTTCGGAAATTTAGAACAAAAAGAAAAAGAAAAAAAACCTCTGACAGCCTGAACAAACAGATTAAAAAAAAGCTAACTTTCAAAACAGCACGAGGAAGAGCGGCATGGGAGTAACGACGTTAAAATGTCAAAGTTACATCACGTCTATCTGCAAAAGTTCAGCCAGCTTGTGACCTAGTTAGCAGCTGCGAGGAACAAACGGGCTGCTTATTAAAGTTGCTGCTCGTTAAAACCACAGAACTGAAACACGTTTGAGACTGAAAAGACTCACCGAGTGAAGTTCAGAAACCGAAAGACGTCCGGTTGTTAGAGGTTAGTTAGCAGGATGGATAGCAAGTTGTCAACACTTTCTTTATCAGCCTAACTTTTTCAAGTCTGAAACGCTATCCTGACCTGTAGCCACGTAACCTTTACTAACTGGGCATAATAAGCATAGCTGTTCTGCCAGGTAAACTTCTTTATAACTGCTGTCACCAAATGTCCTAGTTGAACAGAGCGAGCTGCTGCTGCTACTGGGCTAGCCTGTCTGACAACTTCATTTCCCTGTTCTTTCTACCGAACCAGCCGTCCTGTCCTCCCGGGGAAACTGGGCGGGGATGTTGTGCTCAAAATGACGGTCATTACCTTCAGCCTATCATAAAAAACACAACTAAACCTCGAGGAGACGCCCTCTCTAGGAACGGTGCGCATGTTTTTATACCGAACGTTACTTCCTGTCGGTGGAACAAGGGAGAGCTTTATGGAACTCCTTCTAACGGGCTGCCCCTGAAAAAAATCAAGCGCATCTTTTTTCTCGAGCAATAAAAGGCTGAAAACAAGTAAAATGGAGCGTTCTAGACTGCTTTTATTGAAGAGAATAAATAAGGTTTATTTTTCACTATGTCTCCAACAAATGTCAATATTTTTCATCTACAGTCATTTATTAATTCGTCAAGTGAAAGTGTCTCAATTCATGGAAATTACACAAATAAAACACCGGAAAATAAATAAATAAATAAATAAATAAATAAATAAATAAATAAATAAACAAACTGCACACATTTTTGGAAGCACATTGATGCCACTCTTTAATAATTAAATACAACTTGTAGCATGTAATGCAAAACGTTTTATAAGTCAATTTGTTTCACATAACTCCATGTGCTTTCAAGTTTGTTTGTTTGTTTGTTCGTTTGTTTGTTTGTTTGTTTGTTTGTTTGTTTGTTTGTTTGTTTGTTTGTTTGTTTGTTTGTTTGTTTGTTTGTTTTTCAGGTAAAACGATGTTACATTATTACTATACTTTCTTTTCACGAAGTAAAATAAATATCAAGTTATCATACTATAATTTTATCTTGAATGATAAAATAATTTGTGCTTTGAACATGAAATAAATACACATACCCAGTACGTGTATTATATTAAGGTGAAAAACTTTTTGTCACAATGTAAGAAGCAGAGTTGTAAAGTAACTAAGTACAAATACTTTGTTACTGTACTTAAGAAGAATTTTTGGGTATCTGAACTTTACTTGAGTAATTATTTTTCAGCCTACTTTTTACTTCTACTTCTTACATTTTCACACAATGGTATGGTACTTTTTACTTATCACATTTTTTAAAAAGGCAAAAAGTAGAAAGTCATTACTTTTATTTCATTTTTGCTTGTTTTCATTCCATCTTGTCATTTTAAAAAAATAAATGAATACTATCCATATAAATTGTGTTTTCTCAATAGAGGGAATTTTATTGTGGTTGAATGAGAAGTAAATCAAATTCTGATACCATATTAGTTTGTACACAAACAAATCATGTAGGATATCCAGCAGGATATAATCATTAAAATAAAAGTACTGTACTTAAGAAGTATTTGTATTTCTTGTATTATATTATTGCATTTGGCCCCAGCCCTCAGATAAATTTTCTTTTTGGGGAAAATGTTTGTGCAGCCTTGATATATGTACATAAACTGAAACAGACTAGTGCATCCTAAATTTAACAYAAATTTATTATTTTAATAAGACAGTCATTTATGCATTTTTTGGGGGGCAGAGGTCTCCTCCTAATGAATGTCATTACAGAAAATCTAACTGCTCATTTTAAATCAATACTTTTACTTTTAATACTTAAGTACAAAAAATAGCAGATAATTTAAAACGTTTACTCGAGTAATATTCCTAAAGCATACTTTAACTTTTACCAAAGTAATTTTTTGGTAAGATACTTGTACTTTTACTCAAGTATCACATTGTGGTACTTTATACAACACTGGTAAGAAGTATATTGTAACATGCAATTAAAACTTGATGACATGAAAAAATCTATTTGAACAATAAGCAGTCAATATAAATATTATTTTTGAAAAACTATTTTTTTTGACGGGAGTTAAAAATTAGGCAGACCTTGGGAAAACATCACGCCAGAACAAAAACCAAGGCAATATGTTTTGAAAAAAAGAAAATGCCTGCTAAAAACCTGAGAAACCATTTGGCAGAAACAAAAGTGAATGTCTGCAACTAAACTGCAAATTAATTACAAAATCAGCTAATTAAAATGGGAAGTTTAAAATGGATTTTCACATCCAGGAACTCCTAGCTAAACCATTAAACAACAATTAACAGCAAAACAGTAGAAAACAGACATGAATTTGTGAAAGTGACATTTTGTGATGACTCAGCAATTTGCTCTGGTTGAAGTGATTACATTGAAACATTCTTTTTGATGTGGGTCCAATAAATGGAAACGCATTCATAGCCTTACATGTCAAGTAAAGGAGCAGAGGAGGTGGTAGAACCGATTCTGTTCATAACTTTTATGGACAGAATTTCTAGGCGCAGCCGAGGTGTTGAGGGGATCCTTTGTGGTGACCTCAGGATCACATCTCTGCTTTTTGCGGATGATGTGGTCCTATTGGCTTCATCAGATCCTGATCTCCAGCCCCCACTGGAGCGGTTCGCAGCCGAGTGTGAAGCGTCCAGGACGAGGATCAGTGCAACCAAATCCGAGACCATGGTCTTGAGCTGGAAAACGGTAGCATGCTGCCTCCGGGTCGGGGAGGAGGTCCTGCCCCAAGTGGAGGATTTTAAGTATCTCGGGGTCTTGTTCATGAATGAGGGAAGTATGGAGCGGGAGATTGACTGGCAGATTGGTGCTGCATCTGCAGTGATGCGGGCGCTGTACCGGTCTGTCGTGGTGAAGCGAGAGCTGAGCCACAAGGTGAAGCTCGCGGTTTACCAGTCGGTCTACGTTCCTACCTTCATCTATGGTCACGAGCTGTGGGTAGTGACCGAAAGAATGAGATTGCGGACACAAGCGGCCGAAATGAGTTTCCTCCGCAGGGTGTCTGGGCTCTCCCTTAGAGATAGGGTGAGAAGCTCGGTCATCCAGGAGGGACTCAGAGTAGAGCCGCTGCTCCTCCACATCGAGAGGAACCAAATGAGGTGGCTCGGGCATCTGGTTAGGATGCCTCCTGGATGCCTCCCTGGTGAGGTGTTCCGGGCATGTCCCACTGGGAGCAGGCCCAGAGGACGACCCAGGACACGCTGGAGGGACTATGTGTCTCGGCTGGCCTGGGAACGCCTTGGGATTCCCCTGGATGAGCTGGCCCAAGTAGCTGGGGAGAGGGAAGTCTGGGTCTCTCTGCTTAGGCTGCTGCTTCCACGACCCAACCCTGGATAAGCAGCAGAAAATGGACGGACGGACGGATGGACAGACGGACGGACGGACAGAGGTGGTAGATTTTAGCTCAAGATGTGGACAATAAATTTCTGTATAATTTTCTTCTTTCGTCAGTGAGATGTAGGTCTGGTGACTGAGCCAGGTAAGTATCTGTCTAGCATACTGATACTGATTCCTTTTCATCTATCACATGGCCTCATCATTCAAAACTGATCTGTCAGCTCAATTCAATGTTTATTAAAATACCATCAATTCATAGCTAAAGTCATCTCAGGGCACTTTACCCTGAAGAACCCTTTATTTTATAAATAAAATAAAATAACAGAAAACAAAACACAGTCTAAGTCAAATTGAAATCAATCCAATTTGGTCCAAAATCAGTCAAAAATCAACTTGCATAAGATTAAATCAAATCCAATTATAATTAAGTTAGATTCAATTTATGACAAAATGCAAATTTCTTTATAGTATTTATTCATTTCATTATAAAAAATAAAACGAAACGTTATATACAACAAAACAATACAAATAAAATAAAACGAAAAGCAGCAGCAGAAGAAAAAAATCTTATATCTGCTCCTATTTACAAAAAAATACTAATTTCAAACAACAATAAACCAGATAATAAAACTAAACAAAAAATTCAACTCCTCAAACACTAACTGAAACAAATTCAAATTAAACAATTTCATTTTTCTTTAACAATTTTACTTTGATCATTTTTAAAGGAATTAATTGATCCAATGCTTTTATAATCATTTTCCAGATTATTCCATAGTCTTATACCTTTTACTGAAGTGCATCTGTCCTTCAAATTTGTTTGAATTTTCCGTTTAACAAACATTTGAAGTCCCTTCAAATTATAGCAGATTTCCTTCTTAACAAAATTTGATAGGATGTTTGAAGATAACACATTTTCATGAGCTTTATACATTACCTGCAGAATATGATATTCAACCAACTCATGAAATTTTAATAATTTTAATTGATGAAACAATATATTAGACGGGTGATAGTAATGCTTTATTGTGATAATTCTTATGGCCCTTTTTTAAAAATAAAAATAGGATTAGTAATGGTTTTACATACATTTCCAGACTTCTATACTTCTATAATCAAATGTGGAACTATAATTACATTAAATAGTATAAATAGTGCTTTATCATTAAATAACTCCTTAACTTTATACAGTACTGCAATAGATTTTGCCATTTTTGTTCTTAAGTAATTTATATGGGGTCTCCATGTCAGTTTTTCATCAATGATGACACCCAAAAACTTCACCTCATTGACTCTACAAATTTTACTAAATATCATGTAATTTGTTTTATCCATATTTAATGATAACTTATTACTTTTACTTATTAAACCAATTTTGTGCTTTTACAAATTCTATTTCCATCATTTCCAACATCTGTTCTATGTTCTTACCCAGGCAAAAAAATGTAGTGTCATCTGCAAATAAAACACATCTAAACAACTCCTTCATACTTACCAAGTCATTAATACTGTACTGTATATAGAAGAAACAACTTTGGTCCCAGTACAGAAACTTGTGGAACCCTATTACAAAGTTCAGACCTTACATCATTAATTTGTACAAACTGTTTCCTATTGGTTAAATAACTTGATACCCACTGTAGTGCTGGACCTCTTATACCATATTTGTTTAGTTTTCCAAGAAGAATACTGCGGTCAGTGGTGTCAAATGCTTTTTTAAATCAACAAAAACACTAACACGGTGCTGTTTTTGGTCAACAGCTGTTGTTATGTGTTCAGTTAGGTCCATGAGAGCCATTGATGTTGAGTTATTAGCTTTAAAACCATACTGATTTTTACTTAAAATATTTTGTTTATCAATAAACTGATCTAATCTGGTGACAGCTTTTTCAAAATCTTTGAAAACTGTGGTAATAATGAAATTGGTCTTTTTGTAAACATATGTTTCTCACTTCTCTTGTAGAGAGGGATTACCATGGGATGGTTATTTTCATGTTGTCGGGAAATATTTCAGTTGAAAATGATAGATTACAGATATTTGTAAATGGTTCAATAACATAACCCATTTCTCAACCCTTTTGTCATCGATGGTTTGTCAACAGTATTTCTCTTTGTATAATTGTTTTGGACAGTTTTTTTCATACAGATCTTCTAAAACATTTATAAACAAATCATATGCTTTGTTCACATCATCAACAAACACACCTCTCCAGATTTGTTTTTTAGATCATCTTTTAATTTATCCAAAGCTTTTTTCATGTGTTTATTATTTTTTTCTTGAACTACTTTTGTATTATATTGATTGTTTTTTATAAATCATGAAAAATGGTTAGTGATCACTTACATCAGATGTCAAAATACCACCCAAAACTTCTCCATTTGTTGTGTTTGTAAAAATGTTGTCACTTATTTTTGCACTGTGAGTTGTGATTCTGGTAGGTTTTGACATTAGTGGATAAAGATTTAAACTGTGCATTGAGTTTATAAATGTACCAATGTTATTTGAGTCTGCTTTATTACCCAGGTCAATATTAAAGTCACCACACAAAATGACTGTTTTTTTACAACTCTCAACAAGATGTTCATGATTCTATCAGTGAATAGTTCAATGTTTGATTCAGGTGATGGATATGCACAACTTATAATTATATTTTTTGAATTCTTATTTATTATTTAAATTGTTATTATTTCCATAATATTATCTATAATCAATGACATTTTATTAAAAATTTTACATTTTATTTCTTTAATAACGAGTAGAGCCACTCCACCGCCCCTTTTGTTGCTTCTGTTCTTGTAATAAAACTCATACCCCTCAATGTAAATATTTTCTATGTTTGACTCATGAAGCCACGTCTCTGAAAGTGCCATTATTGAGAAAGTTCTGTTTAACTGTTTTAAGTAATTTGTTATTTTAAATAAATTTGCATTTATACTTCTACTATTGAAGTGGATAATAGAAAAACCTTCATTTGTTATATTAATATTGTTAAATTGCTCTTCATCATAATAACACATCATCCAAACTGTAAACATTTCTCTCTAAGTTTTCATATGTTGTCATATTTGAGTATGTATTCTGTTGTCCTTAATATTGTTAATTCATTTATACAAAGTTGTTTCAGTTTTTTAAGTTAATGGTTTTTCCTTCTTAAGCTCATTTAAATGTTTCCAAATCTTTGAGTTCTAATTACTAAAGGCCTAACATTTCTCAAAGAAATGTTTATCACCTGCAGCCTTTTAATGCCAGAGTGTTATACTGAGTTCATCTGATGATGAGAAACAAGACTTGCAGCTGTTTTGGTCAAACTTTGTAAAACACTGTGTTTAGCCTCAGATCTGTTAGCACTACATGACATTTTAGCTCAGTATCAGTATCCATTTTTTTTATTGGCTAATGCTGATTAGCTTAGATGACCATCTTGAACTGGACTTACTCCAAAATTTAATCAGTTTTAGATGTACAATCATTCCTTTATGTGATTTTCATTAAAATCTGCATATTTTGTGTTTGCTAAGTGTTTGGCAGACATCTTGAACTGAGATGACTCTAAAGTTAATCAGTATTTGTCCACTGATCAGTTTCTGAGAGTTTCATTGAAATCTGTCCATTGGTTTATGAGTTATTTTGCTAACAGACAGACAGGGTTGAGAACAGTGGGTGATGCCATAATTTTAAGACATTTCACACATGTAACACTTGGAGTATGTGCTGCCAAATGTTATCAACTACTACCACCCCAGATCTGAGTTGTTTTCTTTGCTGTGGTGATTCAACAACCCTTCCTAAATACAACACCACGGGACCTGGTCCACTCTAAAGATATCAAGGCCTCAGCATAGAGACTTGCTGGTGAGTGCCTGGTGGCTGGACTTTTATTCTTGTGGTCCACAGAGCCCTAACAAGCTACATGTGACCATCTTCCTGTGGGAGTAGCACCTGCAGAAGGTGTAGCAATAGTGCATTGTGGGTTGGGGGTTCAATTCCCAGTTGCTGTAACCAGTTTGGAGAAACCAATGCCTCAATTAACTGAAGCTACCTACAGTATTAAATTCTGGCTCCAAATTTCCCTTATCCTGATGATGATGATTTCACAAAAAGACAGGAGACAGAACTGGAAGTGTCAGAGCTGATGCTGAAGTTCTCTGCGAGAGTGACAAGGATGGATAAGATTACGAATGAAATCATCAGAGTTACAGCACAGGTTGAACAACTGAGAGATGACGTTAAAGAGGCCAGATCAAAGAGTTTATATAATACGGAGAACAGAGTAAGACGGAGGAGGATGACTCTCTGTGGCGACAGACACAGATTATATTTATTCTAACAACAGAATATCATTATTTTACCTTCTACTTGATCTGAAAATATTTGTCAAGTGAATCAATTTACTGTTTGTAGTTTATTCATAACTTCTTGTTAACGTTCATGTTAATCTAAAAAAAGATCAACATTGAATGGGAAATAGAATTGGTCACTGTGTTATTCTTAACTTACTATGGCTTAAAATTTTGCAACAGGTTAAGTTAATCTTGTGCAAAATTTCATTTGATACAATAGTACGTAAATTATAGTATTTAGATATATATATATTAAATATTGTATTTTGGTCAAGCCTGCAACTGGAAGAATATTGGAAAAATTAAATATACAGCGGGTAAAATAAGTATTGAACACGTCACCATTTTTCTCAGTAAATATATTACTAGAGGTGCTAATGACATGAAATTTTCACCACATGTCGGTAACAGCAAGTGATCCATACATACAAAAAAATCAAACCATATCAACCAGAAATGAAGTTATTTGTAATAATGTGGAATGGCACAGGGAAAAGTATTGAACACATGAAGAAAGGGAGGTGTAAAAAGGCATGGAAAGCCAAGACACCAGCTGAACTCTCTCAGTAATTAGAAAGCAAGCCTGCCCCTTGTCAGTGCAAGTTAATATCAGCTGGTTCAGTCCCAAATGATGGCCAGGTATCACACAAGAACCATCTGATGATGGGTAAAAGTAAAGAGCTCTCTCAGGACCTTCACAACCTTATTGTTGCAAAGCATAATGATGGCATCGGTTACAGAAGAATGTCTAAACTTCTGAAGGTTCCAGTGAGCACTGTTGGGGCCATAATTCAGAAGTGGAAAGAACATTATTTCACCATAAACCGACCACAACCAGGTGCTCCTCACAAGATTTCTGACAGAGGAGTGAAAAGAATTATCAGAAGAGTTGTCCATTCATGGTTTGATTTCTTTGTATGTATGGATCACTTGGGTTGTTACCAACATCTGGTGAAAATTTCATGTCATTAGCACCTCTAGTAATATATTTACTGAGAAAAATGTTTACGTGTTCAATACTTATTTTACCCGCTGTATATGAAAAATATTTTCAAAAAAATCAGAAAATACAGAAACTTTTGGAGAGTTTTAATAAACCCTCTCCAAAAGTTTCTGTATTTGGTATAGATCAGGGGTGCCCAAACATTTTCCCTGAGAGGGCCAAAATTAAAATCATTCTGAGGGCGGTGGGCGGAATGCAGTAATATACAACATGAAATGCAAATACTTCTCAAATAAAGTTGTATTTTTTACAGTTAAGCTAGCAGAAAGTATAGTTGCCCACATTCTTTTGTTTGTTTGTTTGTTTGTTTGTTTGTTTGTTTGTTTGTTTGTTTGTTTGTTTGTTTTTTCAGTCCACGGACATGGAGAAAATTCAATGTTTTCTCTGGCTGCAAAGGCTTGTGAAACTTTTCATAATTTAAAATTTGAGTAAATGTGGTCTTATAAGGTTTGCAAATCTAGATATGGACTTAAACGTAATATAAATGCCTCTTGAAGTTACTTGTATTTTATATTTAATCTTAACATAATTCAAAGAGAAAGTGAGTATGAGTTAAGACTATCTGACTACAGCTTCTTGTATGTATAGTTGGACCAATGGTTGAAAAGACTAAGTGGAAATATTGTGTTTCTACATAAAACAGGATATTACAATCTAGTAATCAGGACAACTGCTGGTGGGCCAAAATCAAATGGTGGGCCACTTTGGGCACCTCTGGTATGATAATGACACAAACTGCCCAACTATAAATGATTTATTTATTTTGTATATGACGGTATAGATACTAGTTGAAGGTTTATTGCCTAAATTGATTTTGTTCATGTGTGAAATTACTCTTTACATACAATAAATTAAAAAAAGGCCAAACACACAGTCTCTGAGCTGACGTTTTATTCTGAAAGTCCCACCCGGAAGTCCTGTTGTGTTTCGTCGCGACTGGTTTGACGTTTGTGAGAAAAGCAAGCAGAGAGAATCTCTTCAGAAGGACGGAAAGAAAGCTTGCTGCTCTCCGGGACACTTTCCCTACTTTTTGTCCGTTTCCAACGCTGTAAGGTAATACCAGCGGGTAAGAAGTGAGCTGTGTGGCCGGGGCCGGGTAATATTTCCTGCGTTCTGTGGCCTGTCGTCGGTTCAGGCCGGAAGGCTGCCGTACGAACCGAGCTGCTCTCTCTTTTCTCGGGGATCCATCACGTATGGCGCTCTTTACTTCGAAACGGTTTGCAAAGACCCGCGCCTCGCATGATAATTCCCCGCATTTAAAGGGGAAATATTCGCAGTTTTCCCCTTCTTCCACCGGGAAATGAATGCCGAACAGTCACATTTTCCTACCAGCGACCTTTATTTTCCTGCATGTTCGGGCCTTGTGGAGGAAAATATCCGCGGCGTTGAGATGGTTTTAGTGAAAATAGTTTTCAGTTAGTTTGTTGGAGAGGACGGAGACACACACCCCCTTTAATTCAAAACTTTGTGAGAGGATTCTGCAGCACTTTTTTTACCTTTCACTCCTTCTTTTTTGTATCGGATCCTCTTCAGAATCGGCGTGTGGGGAAATATTGTGGCATGAGAGTATTTCATGGGCGGAAATAAGGAGATTTGTTGTTGTTTACTGTTGTTTACTCGTGCAGGATGGTGTGCGTTCACACGCCGCCGCAGTGAAGTCCTGGCCCTGCTGCTATCATGGCTGTAATGGCTCTCAATCAAGGCGTCGCAGCACGCTGCTGTTTTGTGTTTTAATACAGCCACTTTCATTCGTGGACGAGTAAAAACGGGGAGACAGGATTCCTCATTATTCTGGGAAACCTAGACAGAAATATCTCTGCAGGCTTCAGCACACATTTGCAGGTTTCGGCTAGCTTTGCAACCAAAATCTTGCATTAATTTTAAGTCGGGATTATTAATAAATATTGATTTCATAAACTGCAGATGAAAGAAGTGCTACAAATTTAAAATAATAATAATAATAATTTAACCACTCACTATGTCTTGATGTCTAGTCAAACAGGTAACAGGGCCTAAAAATGGCTATTTTCTTTTTAAAGAAATTAAATTAAGAAACGTGTTTCATCATTTTTTAGAAAACACCCCGTTTAGCTGCGGTGCCTCTGAAATGAAAAATAAAACCCATGTTGTTTCTGTTGATTTTTCTCCTTTTGTTTTTGGACTTACATAATTCTTTCAAAGTGCATTTTCCTCTCCTAAAACCTCTTATCTTCTCACACTGCTGTTTATAAAGATTTATCACTGAGTACTAATGAAAGCTTCAGTGAAATTGGTTAAATTGAAATTGTTGTTTGCTGTCAGTTAGGACTAAATTGCATAATTTAGAAACATACTGAACTGCCCATCTCTCACAAAATCACCATGTAGGGCATAAATAAGCATTTAATTAACTCTCCTGCTGCCCATGGGTCAAAATGACCCGTTAGTCCTCGGTTTTAAAATTGAGGCCTTGTGGGTCATTTTGACCCAAGGAAAGCAGACCGATCAAACCTTCAGTACGCTCCGTAGATATGATCCACAATCTCGTCAACTTTAAATCCACGAGCATGTGAGTTCTAAAATATGGGTCTGTAGTCCTGCAGTTAACCTGTGGACCAGGTGTGTGATCCATCAGATTTTGCTGAGTTAAACTTGCAGTTTTCAGGACACAGAGCTGCTCTGTTGTGAGTTACTGCTCCGATTTGAAGTTAAAGTGGTAGTCGAGCCAGAGATTATTTTCTGGCAGTTCTGGGAAAGAAGCTCAGGTGGCTCATTTTCAGAGGTTTATTTATTATTTCATATCCTTTTCACTTTGGGTGGAAAAAAAAGCAAAAATGTTCTCCTAGATAATTGAATCAGGGGTGTTTAGCAGACAAAGTGACTGAATGTTACACGTTATGATCACAGCTCAACACCTTACCTGTAAATAATTGTTTATATCGTTTTGCTTTTTATTTAGTGTTTGACTATGAGCTGTAGGGTTGGGCAATATTGATAAAAAAAATTAATCACGATTAATTGTGGTATTTAGCCGATAAAAACCCCTGGAGTCCCTGGACCCCCTTATTTTGTAGTCACATGACCAATTTAGTGGGAAAGATTTGCTCTTTGTAAGAAATTGTTCCAAATTGTGTGAAAATTACAGATTTCAGGCTATACATCATATTTTAAATTGTGTTGATAGATAAATTATAGAACTTTATTTTTAATGTTCGTCATATTTGAAGTGGAGAGGAGCACCGAGCGGACTGACAGGAGTAATCCCCAGTCAGTCTGCCTGGTGGCATTAATCGTATTAATCAAGTGCCCAAAAATAATCGATTTAATGTTTTTCTGACGATTAATTGCACACGATACGATTATGCCCAACTCTAAAGAGCTGTGATTCTAAACTAGATAAAAGACAAAAATGTGGAGAACTTTTTTTTCGTTTTTAAAACATTTTTAAACATCAAATCCATTTATTAATTCAAAGTTTGTTTTGCTCTCTCGCCTCATCTCTGCTGATGTTGTTTTTATTTAGCCTCTCGGACACACAGAAGAGCCTTTGGTCATGTCGGGGCAGAGGAAAGGAGCTGCAGCGCGGCTGCCCAAATGTGCCTTCTGCAGAACCAGCCGGGACAAGGAGTGCGGCCAGCTGCTGGTGTCTGACAGCCAGAAGGTGGCGGCCCATCACAAGTGCATGGTGAGAAGAGCTCATTGTTCTCCACTCCGCTGCCTGACCTCCCTCAGGCACAGTTTTTATGTGAAACCCCTGTCGTGTATGAAAAGCAGTAAATAGTACAGCTAGTAAAAACAAGACAAACCACAAACATGCAAAGTCATACTAAAAAAAATACTTGAACATAGTCACACTCAGCATCTGTAAATCATTTTAAAAAAGTGTTTTTGTTTTTAAAAAAAGGCACTTCAGTTGTAGTTAAAATGATGGTAAATGGCTTGTTGAACTTACTGTATGTATAATACTAGAAATTTAACCCTAAAATCATCCATAAAGTGGGGGGTGTAATATAATACAAGGGATATTGATGATTAGATTTTTTTAGGAGTTTTAAGCTCAAAAAATGATAATCATATTTTACTTGAGATCGTATTGTACATGAATAAATACGGTACATAGCGTCTTATCAAGTCCACATGGGCACCAAGATGCTTTACACTTCAGGCATTCACCCATTCACATACATTCACACATTGATGGTGGCTACAGCCACAGCTGTCCTGGGGCACACTGACAGAGGTGGGGCAGCCATGGAGCAATGCCACCGGACCCTCTGACCACCATCAGTAGGCGAGGTGGGTGACACGACGACTGAAACGGCTGGAACAGGGTTCCAGGACGACTCCCCTAACCACTCCTCCACAGCCGCCCAATTATTATGATGGAAAAGTGGGGGGGAAATCCACTTTTTTAATCCTTCACCAATTGTTCTCTGCAGCTTTTCTCTTCAGCTCTGGTTACGTCACACTCAGACAGCGAAAACATTGGAGGATTTTCCATTGAAGATGTAAAAAAGGAGATCAAGAGGGGAAACAAATTGGTAAGTAACCACTTGCTTATAATCAACTCTGGGTTTATGTGAACTCTGTCTCTTTTTAAATAATAATAACAAGAATAATAATAATGAATTTTATCTATACAAAAAAATCTCAAAGTGCTACAAACAATAAAATAGCAACAAAACAAGGACCATAAAATACAGATTTCATGTTAAAAATATAAGAACACATTAAGAAAAATAAGTAAATAAAAATATTGAGTAAGAAGGTTTTTAGACCTGTTTTAAAACATGCCACGGTCTGTGGAGCTGTAATATTTATGAATTAAATGATATATTTTTGAAACACTTTAGGAAACAGAATGTACAGTAGCGTTTAAGTGATTGACATCAACACTGAGCCACACAGTTTTACTCAAAGCTCTTTGAAGCCTAAAGGTTTTTCATTCTTAACCATACATCAGCTTTGGGCTGCATCTAACAATTATTTTAATAGTTGATTAATCTATCCATTATTTCTTTGATTAGTCACGGTTATTTCTGTCTCAGCGTACATCTTTGTTTCCTGTGGGCGCATCTTTTGTTCCAGCTCCAGTGCACGTCTCACCTGCTCACACCTGTTCATGTCACCCTGTTATCCAGTCTCTACTTTAACACAATTTCCCATAACAAATTAAAATAATGACCCAATAAAACTTAAAATTAATGGTTTAAATCACATGTATTTCTAACATTGTGTGTGATCATAAAAAATGTAATTAAATAGAAATTAAACTGCAAGTTGTCTTTTAAACAAACAACTAATACAATTGTCCTGATGCATCTCAGTAATCCAGGTAAAAAATCAAAAAGAAAAAAACTATGTAGGTCTTCTGGACGGGTTCTTCTCTAATGAAACCTTTCGTCTCTCCAAGAGACTTCTTCAGTCTGAGAGTTTCAGGCAAAATTCAGGCTTTTAAGCCCTGCCTCCGTGTGACTGATACTCACATCACATGGCTATCGTTGACACCTAATTAACACTTATTGTTAACAGGGGTGGAGTGATACTGGCAATGGCCGCGCTGTAGGAGGGGGACAGCTGAAAACGGAGGCCTCCACCTCTGTTTAATGATGGATGGTCTTTCTTCACAAAAATGGCTTCTTTTACTCCTCTCAAACCAACGTTCCTCTCTATCAAGAATGAGAACATCCTCATCTCTGAAAGAGTGACCGCTGGCCTGTAAATGAGTGAAAACTGCAGTCACTAGTCTGCATCCAACAAACACTGTTTTCTGATAGTAAACAAACAGAAATTATAGACAATTGGCTAGCGCACCAAGTGCAGTCACTAAAAATAAGATTTATATGGTGTCAACCTGACAAACAAGCTAACTTTCTGAAACTTACCCATCAGGAGAGGACGTAGTCACGGCTGCAGCGTATTAGTGTTCCAGGTGTTTTCACTGCTGCTGTCCTGCCATGGAATGACAAGTCTGCATTTTACTTTCTTTGGTTTATTTTTGGTCAAATTTAGTAAATTTTTGCCTCTCAACATCTTTCATTCTTCCATTCTTACCTGTCGTTGATGCGTCCACTGTGTCGACTTCTGTGGTTTACAGACAGCACCTCTTCAGTATTAAACGACCACAGACTGCCACTGCCTCCAGCAGTTCCTGTATTTCACTGCAGATACAAATGAAGGAAACCTCCACTTTCTCTCTGACGAGACTTTTAAAAAATGCTTCTACAGTAGGAACTGTATGATGGAAAATTTTAGCGGTCTTGAAACCATTAGATTTTCACATCACATTATACCTTGAAACCAGTAACCAACCCATGCCTACTCAGAGTAAAACCTTTCAAGATGACAGGATGTTAAACTGTTCATGATGCCTTCAAACTGACAGAATTAGTGTCTAAGTGTGTGAATGAATAATCGTTTGCATTTGTCTTTAAGTATTTTGATCTTAAGTTTACTATCCGTTTTTTGTTTAAATATTTAAGGTCTGATTTACAACATTTTGGTTCTAATTTATAGGGGTGACCAAATACAACTTTTTCACTTCCGACACGATACCGACATTGACCCGATACCATATCAGTACAAATCACACACTTTTACCTATTAAAGTTTTGATCAAGTCAAACAGTGAAAAAGAGTACTCTGACCCATAAACTGACCCATTTATTTTTAACCAATGGATCACATAATTTGAAACTGAAGAACATTCTACAATTTAAAAAAAAAGACAAATTAGATTAACCTGAAAAATAAAACATAATAAAAATATAATGTACTTTTAAAGTGTAAATAGGCCTGTCGTGATAGTCAATAAATCAATTAATTGCACGATAAATTATTTTGAGGTCGGTAAAAAAATGAGGACGACAAGTTTCATTTTCCTGCTTGTTTGTTTACTTCCTCTCTCTCCCTCTCTGTGCTCCGCCACACGGGCTCAGCTGACTCCTCCCCTCTTGTTTTCTAGTGTCGGGAGGAGTGAACTCTCGCTTTAGCATGAAAGCTCGTAGCAATGGTAGCAATAACAAACTAAAGAAACGTTGATGGGATTCTGAAAAATGGAGATGGAATTGGTTTCAAAGCAGAAAGCGGCTGCTGCAGTGTCGGAGCATTAGAGCCTGAAATTCGCTGCGGGGAGACACAGAGAGAGGAGGAGAAGGGGTGGGGGCTGAAACTCCCCCAGACCCACGACAAACTCGTCAAGACTTTACCTGTAGCTCCCAAAAATAACAGGAAACTTTAACGCACCATCTGTGTTTTAACAAAACACCCCAAAAACTGTAGCTGTCCCAACAACTCATGAGGAAAACTCTGAACTGTCTGATTTCCTCCCCAGCAGCGCTCTGCTTGTCTCCTCACTGACTGTCCCCTCCTCACACACACACACATAAACACGTTTGTTCTTCTATCCTCATGGGGACTTTGCATTGACTTTCATTCATTTACCAGTATTTTCTATTACCATTTGACCCTAAACCTAGCCTACACTTTACATGGGATGTGACTGGGCTTATGTCCCCATAAGAAACAGTGGGTCCTCACCAGGCTGTGTAGTTTGCTTCATCTCTAAAGAGATTGTTTATTTACTGTCTTAGTAG
>NW_013952810.1:79062-80644 GCF_001266775.1 Austrofundulus limnaeus
CATCTGTTCAAAGTTAAGAGTCTACAGCTCCAATTTTACTGATTATGCCCAAAGCAACGTGATCATTGCACTTAATCGTCACTAAAACAAATGTGTAAACAGACTAAACGTCACTCTAATAACAAGAGCAAAATAAATAGAATTAGTTAATTAAATTGATAGCTACCTTTCTTACTGCTGCATTTCCACATTCTACAGTCTGAGCGTCATGTGGAGATTAGCCTCTCGCTCCTGCAGGGAGCAGTTTTTAGCACGGCTCTCGCCATGTAGTGCTCGCATTTCAAAACAAAAGCTGCACTCTCCTTTCTTCTGTCAATCAATCCCAGAGCTAATCCACGGGCAGCATTCTGCTGATGTCAAAACCGTAACCATGCTGTTCTCACTTCTGTCCGCTAGAACCACCGGAGAGGAGGTTCTGGAACGGCGCAGCTGTGCGCGGTTAGAACCATGGAGACTGGACCGAGCCGAACCACGTAGCTGCTGCCAGGGTCGAGAGCAGAGTCTGGTTGTTTCTCTGGTCTAAAACGTTCATGGTTCTGTTCCCCCACAGAAAACTTTTGTGTGACAATTTTACACTTAGTTTCAACTTTGTTTTTGGTGAAAATAGAAAGTACTGCCGACATCACTCCTACTTCTTGCTACTTTGTTAGCGCAGCATGTTGTTGTGATTACGTGGGCTCTGCATGCTTGGATCCAAGCGCTGCTGGATAGAGAAGCTGGAGCAGAGTCAGTGGACTGCTGAATTTGACTACTTATGTCGGAGCACTTTTATCAGAGATTTTTTATCAGGCCGATAAAATCCGATACTGGTTTTTTGGCTGATTTTGGACCAATATCCGTTATCAATATCGGATCGGGACACCCCTACTAATTTATGCAACATTCATTTTGTTAAGCACCTCCAGACTTATAAATTTCATACATAGTTTAGTTGGACCACCTGTATCTTTAGTTTGCTCTTATTTGATTGTTTTAATATGCTTACGTCATATCATAGTATAAAATTTTAAATTAAAGTTGCTTTTTTTTTTACCAAGATCTGAGTTATTATACATATAAAGTTTTGTGTCCTAAATGTAATTTCACACTTTTTTAAATTGGAAAAACCTCTTTTACAGAAACACAGTCCACTTGGCTTAATTAAGAATATTCTGCATCATTCTGAGTTTACAGCTGAGACATGTTATTCACTGCGGTGCTTTGGTTTGGTGAGTGTAAATCAGGGCTCTCCAACCAGTAGTCATGAGCTCATTTAAAGTAACTCTTGAGTGTTTATGAAAAATTAGGAGAAGCAAAATTTAATTTGTCACTGTCCAAACAAACTTTCATTTCATTTCAATCAATCTATAGATGTCCCTTCTCCTTGGTTGGTTAAAATTTTTCCCATGTGGATATGTTCAGCTGTCCAGCCACACCTGTTCTGTGAGAAGAAATGATCAAATCGCTTTAAAGAGTAACTTACCACAAAATTAACTTTTTTTTCGCCGATAAACTGTCTAGAATGTGTCTAAAATGTTATATAGTACTGTTTCTGTGCTAATTTTGATGTTTTTGTGCGTATTTGTCCAAATCTGTAACATTT
>NW_013952810.1:82146-86497 GCF_001266775.1 Austrofundulus limnaeus
CACTGGCAGACATCAGGAAATGACGCTCTTCGCATTCGGCCAGTTTTTGTGAATGATTTATCCCCGTCAGTCATCCTTTCTTTTTTTGAAGCGAGTGGTTGAAGCAAATGCAGCATAAGAGCCCCCTGGTAGCTGAAGAAAAAAATCCACGTATAAGCCGCACCGGACTATAAGCCGCATGGTTCAAAGTTCAGGAAAAAAGTCGCGGTTTATAGTCCGAAAAATACGGTAAATTAATGCATTTTTCTTTTGTCTCCTGTTCAGTGTTTACTGTCGCAAACATCGGGCCGCGTCTCAGGAGGACATCCAAGGTAAATTTTGTCTGTGGTGTGTCAGGAGCACATGGATGATTGATGCTGCTGCTCTTTGTGTTTAACAGTAACTCATAGGAAGGAGAAATAACGGGAATATTTACTTAATACTTGTAAGATTTTCAAAGGAAGTCGGATTTATTTGAATCACGTTTTATAACCTAGGTGAAACTGGACAAAACATACGAAACTAAAAAGTTAGACGTTTAAATGTTTACACAGAATAACTTAGACACCTTTGAGTGAGTTTTTTTAACAGGGTTCATGCAGAGTCTTAAAAAGTCTAAAAAGGATTAAAATTTGAAAATCTAAATTTTAGGTCTATAAGAGTCTTAAAAACACCCAGATTTTCATCCAAGATCTTAAATTTTATTTTGTCAAGTCTTTTTTAATTTACGATCATTCCCGAGAAGCATTGGCTGCATAAATAGAGTAAAGTGCTGTAATCAGAACTTGACACAGTCTGTCTCCATGAAGTGCCAAGTTTCCTACCGGTCTTGGTCTGTGGTTAAACTACAAATACCATGATAACTGCTGGAAAAAAATAGCAAAGTTTACTTCCATGTTTGTGACCTCTTTGCCTACAAACCCCCGCATACGGCATACGGCTTGTTCACCTGCCCAAAAAAACAAAAGTTCAGTCCACTGCTTGTCATTTAAACATGGAAAGTGTGTTTTCAATAGGAGGGTTTCACGTGACGTCACAATGCAGTGCCACTAGAACACGAAGTTCGGATGGAGGTCAGGAAGTTAAATAGTGGAGGATCTGCTATCTGAAAAAATGCCCATATCTTGTGTAGTTTACGAGTGCTCCAATCATTCTAACTGAACTAATAATAAATAATTATACACTGATTAAATTATATATTAAATTAAATAAAAATGATGGCTCTTTTTTTATTAATGTTCATCACATTTGAAGCACATTGCAGCAGGAGGATGTAAAAGAGGGCTGATTCATGGGAGAAAAAACGCCTAATTCCACCCTCTGGTGTCACCCCCACCCCACCGAACAAACCTAAACCCCCCAATCTCCTTTCTGATTGAAGCCTGAAAATATTAGACAAGCGGCAAAAAATCTACATGAGGATAAAAATAAAAAGAGGCGGAAGTTGAATAATGTTCGGGTGCGAATGAGAGACAGCGCAGTCCGAAGTCAGCAATGAGATATCCGAAATTTATTACATTTATTATATTTGTATAACTATATTTCATAATTACGGTCAAGTTTAGTTAGTTATTTTAGTGTCTTTGATGCAAATAAATAAATAAATAAATAAATAAGGCGATGAAGGTGGAGCTCCAGTCCAGATGCGGTCAGGTGGACCGAGTCGAACCGAGCCGCAGCTTGAGAGAGGAGCTCAAAGGCAGAGATGGAGGAAAAACAGTCGGAGACAGAGTGAGGACTTTGTTGAGGAAGTAGGTGATTCACTATTTCAATTATAAGAGGGAAGAGAAGAAGATCGAGCACCGAGCGGACTCTACGGTCCCGTTAACGGTCTACCGGGGCAGTACGGCGCTAACTACACCGAACAGCTGATGAAAGCACATAAACAAACAACGGGAGGTGTAGAACTTTTTATTCAGCGGGTGGATCCACAACCTCGGAACCAAACAGCTCCACGATGATTATCGTTTGTTTTTTCCAGGGTGAATGTTTTTTCTGATATCGTTTTATGTTACGATCATGCTAATAGTAGCTGCTAACGTCAACAATCATCCAGCACCTAACGACACAGAACTGGGGCAGACTAAAGTCCAGATGAGGTCCACATTAAACTACCAGTAACTTAATACTCACTACTGAATAAACAATCATTATAAACAAAACCTCTAAAACAAGTTAGCAGCTAACATACTTCTGATGTAGTGGCAGCTGCCTGCAGACACCGCCATTCTGCTCCTCCTCCCAACTGTAGACGGTTTAAAATCCACTTTTTATGTTATCGTTCTGTGAGCTTTCTACATTTTTCATCTTTGTGTATGATAATCTGTTATCATATGTTGTCATAGGGTTGGGCAGAATCGTGTGGAAATATTCATCAGATAAACTTTTGCTGGTTATTTGGCACCTGGTGATGTAAGACGTGTGTGGTACCGACAGCCTCAGAAAATCTTTAGGTTCTGTCGAAAACTCATTCATCTTCATCTTACGAGTCATGTCTGACATATTTGTGAACAAATTTTTTTTGAAATAGGACCTAAATCCATACAATATAAACTCTCTACAGTAGTTTCCTCCATAGACATTTTACCCCCTGCCCTCCAGCTGAGATCGCTCCGCCTTTGAAACCACGTGACTGAAACCCAGCTATGAGACTTGGCCTGATATCAGTGATTTTTGCACTCTGTCGGAAGCGGCCCACAGCAGTCGATATGAGGGTCTCATAGACATGATTGTTTCATTAAAATAATTTAGTGTTCTTGTATTAAAATTAAACATTCTTTAATAGCTAAATTGATAGCAGTAAAAGGTTATGTTAAAATTACTGGGACCATTTGAATGTTTCTGTTAATGTGTCAGTTTGGTCTTAAATGTCATTCCTAATGGTCTTAAAAAGTCTTTAAAAGGTCTTAAATTTAACTTATTGAAACCTGCATGAACCCTGTTTTAATGAAGACCTAGCTGTATCAAACCAAAGTTTTGTGCTTGAGAATTTCAGAGTCGATAACAGATGAAAATTTAGCTTCAAAACCAAAACTTTAGTCTCGAGTGTAACTTCTGTTTTCTTGTCAGATGAAGAGGGCAGTGTAGCCAATGACTCGGACTCCTCCTCGCCTCCACAAAGCAGAGGCAGGGGGAGGTTTGAGAAGGGGAGGGCCAAGTTTGGATCTCGTGGCCAGTCAGAAGAAACTCGCTCCACCTCCTCCTCACAGGCTGCAGACGAAGAGAGCTCCTCTCACGTAAATACATTCTTTAAAAATTCACCATCTTCTGTTTGATGTACATTTGTTATTAGAAGTTTACACACACTCATCATGTTGCACTAATTCAATTCTTTTAATGATCTGAATCATTCTTTTTTCCATGGTGAATTTATCACAACTTCAGTGATTTGGGTAAACAAGGCTTAACTTGTTTTAGATTTTCTCTAATCCAAATTACAATATATATACAAGCTCAAATATATGGTAAATGTACTGTACATATAGCAGTCAACCAGGACACGTTCATACAGCACTACATCTCTACACAGCTAATCTGAATAAATTACTTTATAGAGCTGAGTCAGTGCTTTAGATTAAAACACAAATTTAAACTGTCCAAATGCCATGAGGCTGAAAAGCTGCAGTTCTCTGCATACTTGGCCAAAGAGCGGCTCAGGGACCCAGTGAGGACATGTACCAGTTGTTGGGTCAGCAGCCTCAGCTAGACTCAAGTCTCCCCTACCACTTTTCTCTGAGGCTTTGGAGGGGGTACACCTAAAACCCTTTTTTTTATCTCAGCTTGTACATTTTGTTGTGTTTTGTTATTACACAGACAGAACCAGCAGAGTAAAATTAAAAAAGGCCACTTGGCAAGATGCAGAAAACACCCAGGAGCTGCTGTCTCAGGTTTTAGTTTAGGTTTTACAGGGAAGGTTTATTAAAATTTAAACAGAATAAAAAGGTAGCTAAAAGTAAAACAATTTTTTTTTTACAGTTTTCTGCAAAAAATGCTCAAAAATGACATTATCTTTACTTTTTATGATCATTTTCTACCACGATATATACCGTTACCATGAAGGGATTCAATTTATACCCTGATATGAATTTGAGGTCATACCGCCCAGCCCTATGATATTGGTAAGAAAACTAAACGATGTTGTTAAGACTGTCATCTTTCACACACTTATACAGTTTCAGTCAGATGTTTACATACCATAGTTTTGTTGGAGCTGCTCGAAGCTTCGTTTCCCACTACCACGTCTGAGCGCAAATCTTTGCAAACAAAAGTTGTCATGACCTCTGTTATCTTTAAAGTCAGCTGAGAATCAGCTGTAATGTTAGTGATTCCTTTGTTTGTTTTGTTTTGCCCCAGACAGCTTGTTGTTGGGAGC
>NW_013952810.1:86809-99860 GCF_001266775.1 Austrofundulus limnaeus
GTGTGTGTGTGTGTGTGTGTGTGTGTGTGTGTGTGTGGTGGGGGGCAGCAGTCGGTTCTCCCCACCCGAGGCTGAAGGTCAACAGACGATCATGCTAAGCTTGCTAACTGTTCCACCCTCTGACTGCTGCAGGGGCGTGTCTTAGAGAGAGGCTTTTATACCAGAACACAGCCGCTGTGACGAAACCGTGAACAAGACACGTCACCGTGGAGAGCCGTTAACCAATATGCAAATTAACCTGCAGTACCACTGCTCTACCCATATGAGCAGCAAAAAGACGTTTTTAGACCAAATATTACAGATTTGAACAAATACGCACAAAAACATCAAAATTAGCACAGAAACAGTACTATATAACATTTTAGACACATTCTAGACAGTTTATCAGCTAAAATAAGTCAATTTTGTGGTAAGTTACTCTTTAAGTTCAGCAGAGAATCAGCTGTAATGTTAGTGATTCCTTTTTTTCTTTTGTTTTGCCCCAGACAACTTGTTGTCGGGAGCTAACGTTAGCACTGAACATCAGCTGGATGTAAACTACGGCAAGCCAGGAGTGACACACAACATGGAAACACGCAGCTTCCTCGCACACAACACCCATGGGGAAAAATCGATCTCAAGCTTTATGATCGATTTAAATCGATTTCACTTTCCTTGAATCTTCATGTCAGTTGCCTTAATTGTCACCTCTATTTAATTGTACACGTCCCAATTAAAAAATTAAATACTTCAGTAGCTGAACAAGTACGAGACACTGTACATTCTATATTTGTAAACGTGTCTGACAGTAGATCATTCAGCAAGCCACCAGTATCTGGGACAGTGGCTAACCTGGTTAGCTAACCAGTAGGTGACAGCACAGACTGTGTGAACTTGTCTTTCAGGGTTCAATGCAGTTACCAGCAGTAAAATACTGTTGTATGTGCAAATAGTCTTTTTAAGTTTGGTTTTTCAATTGCATGACAATTTTATGTTGTTTTTTACATTATTTTTTATATCAGGGCTGTTTTGAAAGCGGTGAAATACAAAAAACGAATAAATAAAAATCAGAATCATCTTCTAATATTTAAATTTATTTGTACAAAACATTTTATAGCCATCCATGTTCAGCATGAAAACTTATTCTTCCTCTCACAAAAAGTTACATAGTTTATTATTTCATTTAATAAATTTATTGGCCCTTTAAAGATAACTTATTTTGTGAAGCAGCTTTTGTTTCTATAGAATAGATGTGTATAAATGAGCAATCTGATGAACCCTGACTGGAAAATCTCCAATTATTATGTGAAGAATATCTACACAGTAGTTGATCCACTACAGTTTCTAAGGCATTCTCAGTCCTGCCTAATGCATTGCGGCTGACATCTCACATGACTTGTATTTGCAGCTGGGTGATTGTTCAGCTTCTGCTGAGGTGAAGGATGTTTGTCATCTGCCACAGGTGACACTCTGCTGATGTCAGAATAGTTTAAATGATTAACTTGGAAGCTTTTTGAAGGTCACAGTTAAGTTTTATACTTCAAATCATTAATTTTTTTATGCGTGCATGATGTATTATTTACCTGTGAAACTTAATCACCTTTTGCCTTTTATATATAGGAATTATATTTTCTTATACAGAGTTTATTTTTGTCATTTCTGCAATTTATAGCAAAACACTGTTTACACTGCATCTAGCCGAGCTCAATGCATTAAAGTGCCTGTGACATGTCTATCCTTCAAATACAAAAAGTCAAAGAAAATATCTTCATATTTAGGAAAATTGGCCTAAAACACATGTTTTAACCCATTTTGTCACATAACTGGCACTTTTTCTTTTGAATGTAGCAAAAGAATGAAGCTAAAGTGAAATAGGAAGTGACATCAAAGGGGAACTCTTTAAGAAAGGCAATGCTCTGGTCTTTTTTTATTAAAACAATATTATTTGAACTCGAACTTGACTCTTCTTCATCTCTCTTAGAGATTAAAATGACCTAAATAAACATCAGAAAATTCCCTGCTGCCTGTGTTGTAGCTGTTGTTGCAAAGCTCTGTTTACATGCAGACATTCCCCTTTGACATCACTTCCTGTTACTTCACATGCAAATATCTCAACAACTGTTCATCTCAGTGGTGTGAAATTGCTTTTGCAATATGTTATCCATGTTATCTTTCCAAAAGTGCAATCACATTTTTCACAAAAAATAGATGTCTCAGGCACTTTAAAATGTCCCTTGTGAGGCATCCAATCCAGTTCTATAAATCAATAAATAAAACCCTGAATTCTGCATGTAAGATTATAACTCCTGTTTATGATTATTCATAAAAACATAAACTTAGACTCCTTTTTTCTCTAACAAAGAAGATGAACTCAGATTTCATTACTTCATATGAATAAACATTCAAGGATACACGAGGATACCATTTTGTACTTTTTTAAATTATATTTTAAATAGAATAAGATTTTAAATACACAAAGACTTTAAGAATCAATTCCCTTTTAGTCTCTGCATAACTTTCTGGCCATCATCTTATCTCCAATCCAGCCGCATTTCTGGATCCCAGGATTCACAGTCCTGACTCACACAGGGGAACCCAGCTGTGCGCAGAAGGACTTATGGCCATAGGTGGGGCTGTTTGTGGACACAGGGATACAATGGTGCACCCATCCAGGGTGCGTTAGAGTAATTCAGGCCCAATTTTAATTTCTCCAGAGGGGTTTGGTTGCAGTTTGTTCTGGGTCTGAACTCTGATGGGGCAAGTTCCCATAAGCAGTCTCAGCAGTTAGTGATCAGTTCCTGACTGATGATGTCATCAGTTGCCTTTTTTTCATCTTTGCGTATGATGTTTGGCAAATGCTCCGTCACATGGAAAGGAATAAGTTGGTTTGAGCCTCTGATCAGGATGTTGGACCCGCCCACTTTTAAGAGGCCTCAGGGCACACTAGGACTCACTGGAGAGATTATGTATCTTGTATGTATCTCTTGGGAACGCCTTGGAGTCTCCCAGGCGCTGAGACTCTGTTGCCTCTTCAACCTGACTACAGATAAGCAGTAGAAGATGGAGATTTGATGTTTGGGCCATTTTCGTCTCACCAGATATTATATGTACCTCATAGGTTTGGGCTCTTGTAAAAGTAGTCGTGTGGCTCTTTAAGTTTCCACCTTTGAGTCTTTTTACATGTTTAAAAATCATTGAAGTTGCATATTGTATCATTTCATCCTGGAAAAAGAAGGGTTTAAGTCTATGTCGTTACACTTGTGCCATCGGCTTGCGCGCGCAGTAACTGATTTGAGCAGATATCAATATGAACAAACAATTTGAACCGTGTGCATTAGGGTTGGGCATAATCGTATCGTGTGCAATTAATTGTCAGAAAAACACATGATACGATTATGCCCAACCCTAATGCACACGGTTCAAATTATTGTTTGTTCATATTGATATCTGCTCAAATCAGTGTTACTGCGCGTGCAAGCTGATGGCACAAATGGAACGCCACACAAGTAAATGACTGAAACAGCTCATGTGCACAATAGATGTACAGTATCTAAACTTGGCTCATTTTGATAAAGTTGCGCTGTGTTTCAGCGGGACAGGTCACCTCTTCGAGCCGGCGTAGGAGACGGCGGCCAGCGCTGCGGCTTTTGCCACGCTGGTGAGGAAGAAAACGGAACAAGAGGCGTACTGCATACAGATAACTCCAAGAAAGTGGCTGCACACTACAAGTGCATGGTAAGTTTGTGTAGCCTGTGGGGGTTATTACACATTTAAAGTACCACCTTGCCTCAATCCTCTCCTCTCCTCAGCTATTCTCATCGGGGACAGTCCAGCTAACCACAACATCACGGGCTGAGTTCGGAAACTTTGACGTGAAAACAGTCATCCAGGAAATCAAGAGGGGCAAAAGAATGGTGGGAAGATTACTACAAAAGCAGGCTTTAAGTTGTTTTTGTTGTTGTTGTTGTTGTTTTCATTTAGTTTAGTTACTTGTTCTTTTTTCCAGAAATGCACACTCTGCAGTCAGCTGGGTGCCACAATCGGCTGTGAAATTAAGGCATGTGTGAAGACGTACCATTATCATTGTGGTCTACAGGACAAAGCCAAGTACATAGAAAACATGGCCCGCGGCATCTACAAGTGAGTTTCTAATTAAAAATAACGTGTTTATAAAACTTTTTAAATCCATTTTATGACAGCTGAGCTTTTTCCCAGAAATATAGATTTTGTCTCTGTTGATGTTTCGCAGTAAGAAGTCAGACTTATTTCTGTGAAAGCTGTTTTTTAGAAAAGCTTAATGGAGTTTGTGGCAAATGACCAGTTGTTTCAGATCAGCTGATGTTCAGTCGACTGTTTTGACAAAGTTTGTTTCAGTTGACGAAGATCAAAATGAAGGGAGATTTCTCACACAGTGTGCTTGTATTTGTGTTTGATTTGACACAAATTCAAGAACAAATGTTTTATCTGCTGTGCTTTTCACCAACCTTCATCCCGGCATGTGATCTGTTTGAAAACATACCCAACTTTATTTTGATGCATAGTTATTTTTGAAAGTCTGCACAGCTAAAAACTGAACACAGTCTGATTCATCAAATCTGAGCCAAACCACACTGTAAGCAGTTTGCAACACAGACCCCTTTCATTCAACATTTCTGTGAAATAGCAGCACAGACCTATGCTCCCTCTGACTCCAGATGGAGCCAGCCATGTCCCACACAGACATGAGCTTATAGAAATTAGCTGTGCAGATGCAAACAAGACGTGGAGCAGAACTCAGTGTTGACATGAAGCGCAACACATTAAATGTTTGAAGATCTTCAGCTTCATATTGTTTTGAGGAACATGATAATTTAATTCAATTTAGTGATTCTCTTTGCTGTTAACTCATTTTTTAAACTAAATCCAAGGTTTCTGTGCATCGTCAATAGAATTCCCTTGATAATAAATCTGTTTGCTGTTTAATCCCATAACCAGCTGGACCAGGTGTGCATCACATTATTGATCCGCAGCACCAGTTTACTTTCACACATGTCGACCGTTTTGACTGCTACTACCTTGTTTCACGAGACAGAGGCACATCAGGGCCGGGTGGTTCCAACCAGGCAAATTTACATTTTGTTGTTCTTTTTTTTAATTCAAGTGCATTTTTTGTTACAGAGTGAGAGTCCACTTTATTAAACATTCTTTAAAAATTAAAGTTTATTGATTTATTGCACTTACATATTAAGCTTTTAAAATTATTAGTTGTAAAATGGTCACCAGGCAATATTATCGCTTATCACAATAATTTTTGAGACAATTAATCGCCCAGCAAAATTTGTTATCGTGACAGGCCTAATTGCAAATGTTGCAGCTAGTAAACGGCTCTCATTTTTCTAGTTTAAAACATTTTCATACTAAAGACACGTGGGACCATTGCATCACATTTCAACGCAGCCGTTTTACTGTGTGGCTGGACTAAACCATAAACTGTAGGTCAACATCAGCGCTCAGGAGATGAGTGTGTTCAGCTACTCTGAGAGCATTAAGTAAATAAAGTCTTGATCGATATCTGTGACCGTCTCAGGACAGCCCTAATATGTTTGCTCTTCACTGCGCTCAGTGTTTACAGTTTGTTTTTGTTTTCTCAGACTGTACTGTAAGAACCACAGTGGGAATGAGGAGCGGGACGAGGAGGATGAAGAACGAGAGAACCGCAGTAGAGAGAGAGCAGCAATCGACCACGGAGGAACACGGTCAACACAAGTTAATGGCAACTAAGTACGTTTCCACACGGAGCTTGAACCTCATGAACATGGCAATGAATGTTTTAGGTATTTCGTGAAGCTGTTGAAGAGCTCTGAAGTAATTATTTTTTTTATTTTCTCCTGTTTGTATCCTTACAGGCTTGGCCTTTAACGATCGGTGAGAAACAGAAGAAATCAAAGACATGGGAGGTGGATTTTTTTACACTTAAAATTAGCCTACTCACAGAGTCGTGATCCAGGAGCTGCAGCCTCATAGGTTCTACCAGTAAATGTTCCACCGGACGCCATCCGTATGAAAACCTGTTGACGGGGTACTCTAAACAGACTGATACTGGAGATGCTGCACCATGAGAACTCTTGACTCAGACTGATGTTCTGATTGTCACTTCACCCACATCCCTCCAGATTACCTGAACCACATTTGCTGAAATTGGAAACTTTGTTGCTCTCATTAAACCTCTTAAAGACTCTTGTTTTAAGAGGGCTCTGTTTGTTACTAGTCTTTCTGAAACTGTGCAGTTTGGTTACGTTGTTTCTGTACTCATGTCTTAAAAATACTCTTCATGTTAATCTTTTTATTTTTCTTTGTAATATTTTGCTACTGTATGATCATTATAAGTACTTTGGAATATCTGGATTTCAGAAGGTCACAAGTTTTGCCTGCATGCACTTGGATTTTCTCCACTGTTGAAGGTGATGTTTGTTTCCTTTTCTTTTCTTCCAAAGGGCAGAGTTCTCTGCAAGAGTTGGCCTGGTTTTTATTTGTTGTACTGTTGCTTGTGTCTCAACAAGTGTATCCATGAATGATTGAAACAGAAAAGATTTTATTTTACACATCGCTGAGTGAATTGAGTATTTCTTTCTGTAAAAACAAAAAAAGAAAAGCTTGGTCAAGACCAAAATTGACCAATCATTGGATGTATTAACAATCTGTTAACTTTTCTTATGTATTCAAATCAAGATGTCCACCACAGCTAATTTGATGTAGCAGCAGGGAGTTGAGTGCTACATAGATTGCATCAAGGTTTGAACAAAATGGTTCCAACTTGAGTCATTTCTCAGTACATGCAGGTGATATGTATCTGCTCAAAGAATGCTGAGCCTCTAATTGTGTTTGATAAGTTTATTAGCTTTGGTGACCATTTTGAGTTGGGTTGACTTCAAAGGTTAATGGGTAGATGTATATTCAATAACTGAGATTTTGGTTAAAATCTGTTCAATGGTTCATGAGATATTTTGCTAACAAAGAGTTTTGGTGTGATCATCCACCTTTCATGGCATTGAGCCATAATGATATGCTGTTCAAATGTTTACTTAATGCTTCCGAATAGTGTGTATGCCTGTGATCACCAAGTCATCATTGGTCTACAGTTGTTTTTGTCCCCCATCGCTGAGGTGGGAACTTAGAAAAGCTGTATTTCCATCCGTTCCATCTGTGACGGGATATCAGCAACGGTTGGCTTTGAGTCCTATCTTGTTCAGTCTGTGTGTTTAGTGGATCAGGGCATCTGTTCCTGGTAGAACCAAACAACAACTGAAATTGCATTCTCCATACAAAGTTGAACTCCTTCCCAGTTCAGTTTGGACTTCATCTGCATCGCTTCTTGTTTCTGGTCCTGTTTGCGGATAGGAAGGATATCAAGGGAAATTTAAGGGAAAGATGGTGTCAGACTTGGGAACTTCGGGGTCTTATGTCTGTTTTCACAGTAATGAGGGCATTTCTTCAGTCTTGTGGTGAAGGAGCAAAGCTGAAAGGCAAAGCTCTGGATTTCCTGGTCCATCTAAGTTCTAACCCTTACCTATGCCTATGAGGTCATGAGGTTTGAATCATAACCAAGAAATCCAGGTCCTGGATCAAAGCAGCTGAAATAATATCTCTGTAGGGTTGCCAGGCTCAGCCTTGGAGACAAGGTGAGGAGCTTGAAGTAGAGCCACTGGTTCTGTACATCAAAAAGAGTCAGCTGAGGTGGTTTGGGTATCTAATATAGATTCTTACTGCACACCCCTCCTGTTTCAGGCATGTCTGAGACCGTGGGCTTTGTTGACCCATGTCAATATTTCCGGAAAACCACTAGTTTCTTTTTCCAGCAGCTGAAAAATAGTGTTTTTTTTTTTTTTGTTTGCAGTTAGTACTTTTAATAGAACAAATTTGTGGAGACATCTAGAATAAGACTTTTTGTAGTCCACATTTTCCAAAAACTAACTTTGTGCTACTGCTGACAAAGAACAAACACATTTTTGAGCATCGCTGTCAACTTTAAATGTTAAAATTCTGGCTTCTTTCTGTGTAATCAGACAGAAATGGTCCGTACATATATGCAGCTGTTTTACTAATACAAAAATAGATTAGAAAAAAATCTCATTGTTTCCACGACTCAGCTGTTTTTGTGGTTAGCTGAGCTGAGTCAAGATGTCTTCATAGTAATTTGCTGACTTTGGCCTTTCATTGCTAAACTTCTATCTATCAAAAAAAAAAAAGGGTGAAAAGATCTCCACTCTTCAAAACAGTTGTTCCAAGTCTGAGAAAATTATACAGCCAGAACTGGGACAACTGAAAACTCATCTGGAAAACAAGACAACAATAAACAAACATCTGTCTGAGGAACTGAGAGAGAGGGACGAATTTGATTCAAAAAATCGCCCGGCGTTCATAACCAGAACAGGACCAGTTTATACCCCAGAAATCATCTTAACTCCTGATTTTAAGATGGTTAACTTTCCAGAAACATCTTTCAGTTCTGAAATGAACAAAATCATCTCTGAAAAACCAAAAAGCCTTCATCCTGGAAAGTGAATCAACACATTTTAGGCTTAAGAAAGCCTGAAAAACAGAACATTTAAAAAACACAGTTAAATAAAAAAATCAACTATTCATTAACTATTTAAAATTTTATTTTTAGTTTATCGAACTTTTCTAAATTCCCTGTTTATACAGAATTTTCTGTAAAATAAATATTTATTTTTATATACAGAATTCTTGCATAGAAAACTTATAGAATTCTATTTATTTTGTACAAAAAAACACTTTATACAGCACAACACTCAGTGGTTTGCACCCACGTCTCACAGCTAGAAGGTTCTGGGTTCGACCCCTGGTTTAGTCGTGGGGTCTTTCTGTGCAGAGTTTGCATGTTGTCCTTGTGCTTGCGTGGGTTTTCTCCAGTTGCTCTGGTTTCTAACACAACACAAAAACATGTACAATAGGTTGCCTTCAGGCCCAGGCCGCCCTTGAAAAAGAGATCTGTGATCTCAATGGGATTTGTCTGGTTAAATAATGGTAAAAAACAGAAAACATTTTTCTTGTGATTTAGATACATAAAACAAAAGACTATAGGAAACATTTATCTATTTAGTATATTATTCATACTAAAAACTGGTTTTTATTTTTATAATTATACAAATTTTCGCAGAATACTGTCATATCGGTTTAAATAGCCTAAACAGGTTTGGAACATTATGTTGTGCCCGCCAGTTAAGTGTTTCACGGGGACACTTTTCCTTGTAACACCGCTCAGCGAGCATTAGCAAGCTTTGAGCAGACTTCACAAAAAGTGGCGGGGTGGCAGTTTTGCTACTTATATTGACTGACATTAAAAAACTCTTGTTTTCGCCATCACTAAATGTGGCATACACATGACGTAAATGTATGAAGACATTCATGTACTTTGACACATTGACCAAATCATTCACATATAAAATGAACAGCTTTGGTCCAAGCATAGAACCCTGAGGAACTCCACATCTAACATTACATGATTCAGATCTTACATTTTTTATCTAAACAAACTGTTTCCAAAAACATGGCACCCACCAAAGTGTTAATCCTCTAATTCATTATTTACTCAGCTTTTCAATAGGAAGGTTATGGTCAATACATGGGTAATACATTTTTATAAAAACAACTACTTTTTAATCCAGCCACTGAGCAGGGTCTCAACAAGTGGACCCTCAGTGCCGGTGCTCACTGGACAAATGGGGAGGGGTTTTAATCCAGATTAAAATTTAACTAAAAATCTGTCAATAAAATGGATTTATGTTAAACGTCCACCCAATATTCTGATCTTTTATTTGCAATACATTTAAAACAAATAAAAACAAAACAAACAAACAAACAAAATAATCTGCATTGCTGTTTCTCAGAGGCTTCAGATCAGGAAGTCCCACACAAAACTGCACAATATAAGGTATTTACTTTACACTGGCACCATTCTAACAACTTTAAAACATCCTCCTACTAGAAACATTTGAAACACACATCAGTCAAGACCCTAGGATTGTGTGAGCTAAAGTTTAGACTGTAAAACACCAAAACACTTAGCACAAAAAGAAAGTAAATTTGGGTTTGATAGATTGTTTCTTTGTTGTTCTTTGTTACTTTTAAGGCTAATTTATAAAGAAAATGTATAAAAGCTTCTGCTGTTAGTAGAAACCCTGCTTGGCTCTTCAGTTTGTCAAGTGGATGTCTGTGTTTGCTAAGTTTGGGTCACTGGTGTTAGTTTGAAATGTCAGAACCTTTGATATACTGTATTTGAACTTTTGTACTGGGACACAGGGAGGCCTGCATGGGAGATGGCAGGTCCACTAAGGTGTCATATTCTACTTCTTGATCAAAACAGGCTTCAGTTAAAATGAAACATCTTAAATTGAACCACTCAGGCAATGAAACTGTTAAAAATAATCTATAATCAAAACAGATGGTCTGTTTTTAGAGAAAGTTTATTTTAAATAAGAACAGAACGAACAACAAACATCTTATTTGATGTGCAACAAATGAAAAAAGTAAATCTGTCATCAAAATATTGTATTTGTATTTTGGCCTTTTTTGTCAACATTTTATTTATATCATCATATAAGCAAACTATTTTTATGTAACCTTAGGTCCACTCAGCATGTTAACATAAAAAAGTAGGTCTCACTGCCACCAGGTGTGAGGTGCAGGCAGGAAAAATCCAGGGTGCAGGCAAAATTCAAAAGGGCAACCAATTTTTTTTAAATAAACAAAAGAGGGCTGACATGGCAGCAAAAACTGACAAAATCTCAGAAGGAACAGGCACGAAGAACATGGCACCACACTGGCTGGGGTTGACAGCATAATGAACGGGCACGGCACAGAGGACAGAACACGGATTACAGAGAAACTAATGGGAGGAGACACAAGAGGAAACAGGTGAGCATGGGCGGGACTGGAGCAAGGCAGAGATACACAGAGGAACACTGAAACACTAGAAAACTAAAGCAGAAAAGACTCACCAGGGATCCTTTTTTTGACCACACCCCTTTCATTTGCCTAACTATCAAAGTCGGGGGCACAGAAAATTTAAATGTTAATAACTTTGGTACAAACCAAACAAATTTTATACCCAAGGTATCAGCAGATTCATATTGATTATTTCTTTGATTTACTTTTTTATTAGTTATTTTGTTTGTTTGTTTGTTTTTACATGGCATAAAAAGTTACATGATATGAGCAAAATAAGTTTAAAAAAACAGAAGAAAAATAAAAAGTAAAGCACAAATAAAGCATAAAACATGTTTTTCCATTCTTGGTTTGAAATCAAGTTAATAATCTTAATCCAGTTCTTTTTTCTTACAAGTTGAATATTGCAGTTGGCTGTTATTCACATTAAGTTTGGATATTTCCACCACAATGGTTTAGAGGAAAACAGAGACTGGCTTTTTTAACTTCAGTATAATCATATTTACAGGCTGTTCATCTGCCTTACAATCGGTTAGGTGTGAAATGACAAATATAAAATTAACCAAATCTGAACCATAAAAATTATCTCCTCCAGGGAATGTGCACTTCCATAAAAACAGTCTCTGCTGCTGTTTTAAGTCTTTCAATGATTTGGCATACAATATAAATAAATGAATGAATAATCCAGAAACTGTAACGACTCAGTACAGAATCAGAACAAGAAGAAAAGGGAAAATGTTATTTTTTTAGATGTAGCTTTCTTTGCCAAGAAAACAAGCATGTTTACCTTGGGTTTTAGCAGTGTGTGCAGGTGGTTAACAATATTACCAGTGGTGCTAAAAACACGTTTCTTTGGTGTGCTTGTTTGTGACCTCCTCGCTGGGGTAATTTTCATTTCTGTATGCGCCCTCTCCACTGGTGTGCTCCAAGTTGGAGGCCTCACTTTCCCCAAAAGTGTGCCCAAAAACTGAGGCTTCTCCTTTGGTGACTGTTGTACAGTTTCTTCCTCATCTTTCACCTGAGCATGCACTGTCGAGTTAGAGGAACTTTTCCAAAACTCCACCATTTCAGCCTGCAGTCTACTTCAGATAAAGTCGAGCTGGGCTGTTGTTACATGGTCTCCTTTGTAGTGAGGGTCAAGCAAAGCTGCAGTCTGCAGCAGGTGCAGAGTTTTTTACTTTTTAGATTTTGTATCCAACTGTACCAGCTTTAGAACCAACTTGTCCTTTTTGAATAATCTGCCTCCATTTTGAGAGCGTAATCTTTCCGATGGTGAAGCCTTGGGCGAGACAAGAAACATCCACATTTTTCTGCAGGTAAAATGTCAGTAAAATCAGTAATGGGCCTAAGTGCTGAATTCATGGCCTCTAACCCCTGACAGATGCTTAATGTGAAGCAAAACCTAAAATTATGGTATGTTAGCCAAAAATAACAAAATGCTGGCTAAAGATAGCAAGAGCTCAGGTAAAAAGCTAAAAATAGCTGTACAGTTTGGTCACATGGTAGCTAAAAATAACAAAAAGCCAGCTAAAAGTTGGAGTTTAGCTAAAAGCAAAAAGCTAAAAGCAAGATGTGAAAGTAACTACCCACTAACTGAGTAATTCGCAGAGGTCTATAAACTACTTGAAAAAATAACTAAGTAAAAGTAAAAATACCTCAAAATTTCACTGAGAAAGGTACTTCAGTTAAAGTATTAAACTGTTCACAAAAATCTGGAAAGCAAAAGTACTTTTACACACTCTCTAAGAAATAAACTGTTGAATTTGCTTAACCAAACTGGCACCACTAAATCAAGATAAGTACATGTGTACATTGCCATTTTTATTCTACTAGGTCTAGCGGAACTAGTTGATATGACTTGGTTGAGCAACACTTAATTTTTTTAGAGCGCATAAACAACTCCTTTCATGATGAGTTCAGACATATTTAATTTTGTAACTAGTATTTAGGTGTTACATTTTTAAGTAAAGAAGTAAAAGTATTTTTAGGTTTGAAATGTAATGAAATAAAAGTGACAGTTTTAAAAAAATACTTAGTAAAATTACAAATCCTCAAAAAATTACTTACCATAGTCTACAGTAACAAAGTAAATGTACTTATAACTAGAAGCACTCAGAGAGTGCAAACC
>NW_013952810.1:100369-101451 GCF_001266775.1 Austrofundulus limnaeus
CAGCAGAAGAAGAAAAATATCTTATATTTGCTCCTATTTACAAAAAAATATTAATTTCAAGCAATAAACCAAATTATAAAACAGCTAAAAAATTAAACTCCTCAAACAGTGACTCATACAAATACAAATTAAACAATTTCATATTTCTTTAACAAATTTGCTTTGATGATTTTTTAAAAGGAATTAATTGATCCAATGCTTTTATAATCAGTTTCCAGATTATTCTATAGTCTTTTACAGCAGCCAGCTCACTTTGTCATACCAGGACAGCTGAAAAGACTTGCTACTTTTCTCCACCTTTTGCACCAAATTAATCTGAGGAGTTTATCAGCCCTGTGGTTTAACTCTAAGTTTTTCTCTGTAAACAAGACTATAATGGCTTCACCAAAATCCGCTCCACAACATTCAAACTGTCTGCCATATGTGCAGCTTGTTACTGGTGTGAGGCTAGTGTGAAGTGTGTCCGCCTGTGAGTGCTTTGTGACAGTGAAGGGGCTCAGCAGCACCCATGCTGGACAGAAGAAGTCAGAAAGAGTGATAGAAGTCCGTCTCCAAACACAAGCAGCTAAACAACCACCAGAAATAGAAGTTCGATTTGTTGCTAGTCATTTTTAACAAAGAAAATACTGCTAAAAGGATTAATAAAGTCTCTGCTTCAACTCAGAATAGAATGAAACTAAAAACTGCTCCCATGCATGTTTACACCAAAAAGATTGCTGATTCGCTCATTTCGCTGTCAATCAAAAAGGGATTCAGCCTCCGACAGATCATCCAATCATCATGCAGAAGCTGAGCGTCCGAGCCAGCCCCCTGCCCCATAGACCCCCAGAGACGCTCAGCTTCCGATGGGCAGGACAAAGCCAGCATTTATCCAATGACTCGTCTCGTTTCGCTGCAGTCTTTGCATTGCTATTGAGCTCTGTGGAAGCTTAGCGTCCGGCTGTTTATAGCACTGTGAAGCTGCAGGAATGAGTGAAATGAGGAACACCGCGTCGTTACCAGTGATAAGAAGCTGATTCTGAACAAAAGTTGAGCATGTTGTAGAGCATATTTAGTCAATGACATGTACACACTACAGTATA
>NW_013952810.1:102005-114760 GCF_001266775.1 Austrofundulus limnaeus
GAGCTCCTCTCCATCTGTTTCAGGTTAGTGGACATCATTCAATAAACTGTCCCGTCGGGAAATATGTCGCTACGTCACACAGTGGAGTCTCTCTGATTGGTTGACGCGGCGCAACGAGCTGCAAAAGTTCAGATTTTCTAACTTCAGCGATTTGCGCCTCAGCACGTCGAACGCTCAGATCGTTCAAATCGTTCAAATCGCGCTGCTCTAATCGCGCTTGAGGCGCCGCAGCACTTCCCGACACTGCTTGAACCGTGTCCATCATAGACTTTGCATGTAAACCTGAGGCTCCTGATGCTGAAATCGCGTTCGGTGTGAACGCACTATTAGAGAAATCGCCTCTGCCAGAAACTGTTTTGATTGGTTGTTTCGGAAATGTGATGTGTTTGAGGAAATGGGAAAAATAGGTTTCATGGTACAGTCACGCACTTCCTGGTCACAAAACATTCTGTAAATTTGCATATTATGGCAAAAATTATTCATCGTTACATCTGGTTTTATCATTACTTTTATAAAGTTTGAAGTCTGTGATGTGCAATCCAGCTCACTGTTTTTTACAAAAGCCCTGTGAAAGCATCACAGCTTTGCCGGTCTCAGAGTGTTAAAAGAAAAAAAATCCTGTATCTGCATCGTGATCCGGAACATCACCAAAATTTAAAGGTGTGTTTCATGGCCCTGTACCCAGATGTGGTAAAAATGTCTTGACAATCCGTCTTCAAGTTTTTGAGTAATGTCCACAGACAGACGTGACCGAAAACATTACCTCGCCCTTGGCGGAGGTAATAAACCTCTGGTAATTAGATATGTGATATTTAGCATATTTGGATTTTATAGTTAGTATAGTTTAATGTTTAGTCTTCAGTTTAGCCACTTTTAGTGTGTTTTGTATCAAAGCAATGAGGCTATTTTTGTTTAATGAGGAACAGCATGGAGGTCTGCAGAGGGCAGAACAACCTGAGAACAACACGTCTCCTCTCTTCTTGCTCTTGCAGTCAGAAAATTGAAATATTTTCTCTCTGAATATATCTTTAAGTGAGAAGTGCAGTCCTTTACAGCAGCTTTTCACCATTTTTTCTATTTTCCCCAAACCCTTTTTGTGGATGTTCGACTTCTTTTCAAATGCTGTTTGAATATATGATACAACGGCTTGCCACTCTTCCCGCTCTTTGGCAGCCACCACGCGGTGGGGCTGGGCTAAGCACTTTGTAACGCGATTCGCTAGTACTTCCACTTCTGCGCACACGCTGAACTTGCGCGGCGGAGCTTCTGAGAAAGCCGCAGCCCAGTCGGAAATTGACTAGGCGTAGTTCACGCAGCTGTCTGTGCGCTGTCTTAAAACTAAGGTGAAACTGTAATACCTGTCCGAGCTCAATTTGAAGACTTCTGGAGAAGAAGACGCCGAGTTCACCGTTTATATTTGAACTGCTGGGACCGACGCGGACGGATATGGCGACGTCCAGCCAGTGTGTTGTGGTAAGTAGTGCCCCTCAGTGAAATTAGAGCCGGGGTAGTGGCTGGAGGTTTCCACACCTCAGAAGAGTAACACGCTGTACTCAAACATGCTGGTGGTTTTAATTACCTATCCGCATGCTCTGGAGAGACACATGTAAAGGTGGGTCTGTTTTGAAGCTCAGGGTGGCCTGCTTTTTGGAGACGAGCACGCGCTCTCCACGTTGATGACGCAGGAGATGCGCAAGATGAAGCTTATAAATCACACGCGTTTTTCTCTGTCAGCAGCTTAGATTAGTGTGATTCATTAAGACCAGGAAGGTGTGTTTTAGCACCAGTCTTCAACACACGAGGATATATTAAACAGTAACAGCATCAATGTAAATAAGTTAAAATCCTGCGTCTCTAATGCAGTTAATGAAATGATCTGTACTTATGTAGCGCTTTTCTATCCATCCAGGACACTCAAAGAGCTTCACACTACAATCTGTGTCCTCATTTTACCCGTTCACTCTATTAGGTCTCTACAAAGCTAACATGTACAATCATATATGGAGACTAATCTGTGCCAATCACATTCATACACTGATGGGACACATCAGAGGCATTAGGGBTGAAGTRTCKTGMCCAAGGACACAACAACTGAGACAGCTGGACGGGGGATCGARCCGGCAACCTTCTGGTTCCAGGACGACTCTCCTAACCTCTCTGCCACAGCCACCCCAGCAGTGGTCAAACTTTCTCCCCGACATGCACGCACACACTACGACCAGCCGCAAATCTAAATAAATAAATTTGCACTTTTTGAGTGAAATGGGTCTAGATCTTGTGTACAAAGTTTGTCTGTACAAATTGTTGTTATTTTTTGTTTTTGTTTTCTTAGACATATATTATTTAGAACAGTGGTTCCCAAACTTCTCAGCTTTTGACCCACACAGTACCAGCAGCAGAGACTTGTGCCCCCAGTTTTTGTTGGTTGATAAACACTGTTTTCACGTCAAATAAACACGGACATAACAACAATATTCATTATGCTATTTTTGTACATTGTAAGTACACTAACCTTACACTTTTTTAACAACAAAGGCAAAAAAATGTTATTTGTAATTTTTTTGTGTAATTATTTCAGAAAATAATGTCAGGACCCCACCTTTATGTTTCAGGACCCCACCTTTATGTTGCAGGACCCCACCTTGTGTCCCGACCCCAACTTTGGGAACCACTGATTTAGACCTTTAAGGCCATTCTATTTATAAGGGTCATTGTTAGGCAGAGGTCAGTCAGTCCAGCAAATAAAGTGTCTATTTTAAGTTATTTTGAACTATTCAAAGGATCACCTAATATTTGAAAATATTAATTTAAGGACATTAATGTGTCTCAGTGCTTATACATTTATTAAGTGCATAAAACTAGACAAACAAAATGAAAAGAACAATGCAAAAACTGTAATATATTTGACATATTAGATCATTAATTGCTTTACATTTGTCTCACTGCAGTTACATCACACAGTTCCAAATAGCAAGTTTAGCATTAGGGTTGGGCAATATTGGCAAAAAAAAATTAAATCACGATTAATTGTGGTATTTAGCCGATAATGATTAATAAGACAATTAATCCCCTGGAGTTGTAAATTTTCTGTTACCTTCTGTTGCTACGTTCAACAAATCTTGTAAAAAATAAAGTGTACAAGTAAATGAACAGATAGTGTTTGTTTTTGCAAAAATTGGCTGAAACCTTTACTACAACATTCCGTCACTTTGAATGTCATTAAGACATTTCTTAAAGTTTAAAAATAATAATAGTGGGAACAAAACTAAACGATTTTGTTAGAACGTCGTCTTTCACACATTTATACATGCTGGATTCAGTCAGATGTTTAGTTTGGTCGGAGCACCTGAACGAGCGGTTTTAAGCCCTCGTTTTTCTCCACCGTGTACGAGTGTAAATCTTTTCGAACAAAAGTCACCATGGTCCTCTCTGTTATCTTTAAGTTCTGCATAGAGTCAGCTGGTAATGTTAGTAACTCCCTACTTTCTTTTGTTTGGCCCCAGACAACTTGTTGTTGGAAGCTAACGTTAGCGCTGAACATCAAATATACGGCAACCCAGGAGTGACACAAAACAAATAATTGCATTTCTGCTTTATCACATACAAGACTACTGAGGTTAATGTCATGGTGAAAATTGATCTCATGCTCTATGAATCAATATCCCCAAATTTAAATGAAATCGATCCAAGATGGATTACATTTTTCCCCCAGTCCTACACAGGACACCCATCTATTTAAAAAGAAAAAAGGAAAATTTTAAATATGAATACCCAGGTAAGACATCGAAGAGGCCCATATTTCTCTAGAGTATGTATATTTTATTTTCCCTTTTTCTGAAATAAAAGGGCCTCCCATGGATTTTGAGTCACCCTGTATATTGTGTATCCAGGTCAGCATGAATGTCTGGAAAAACAAGTGTTTCTGTAAAGTGTTATGTTTAAATATAGTTGTTTTGTCATGGACCCTTGCACCAAAGATAGTATTCTTCCTTTATATTTCAAATATTAAACTGTCACGGTAATCCCTTCTCCCTCTGTAGTTTTATTTCAGTTCAAGTCCAAGCACAAGGTCCAGCCCTGTGGGTGTTTTGTAATATTTGAAATACAAGGCCGACCTTGGATGGCCCCTCCACAACAAGTAAATGAATAGCTAGTGCTTGTAGTTGCAAGAAGTGGCTGAAACTGAGAGTACAGATAAAATATGATTGATTTATAAAATCAATGGAAAAAGTGAAAACCAGATTATCTTAAATTGTTAAGGATGTCAGGATTTCCAGAATTGTGTAGTCAGATTTTAGGTGGCACTGACTGATAGAGTTAATAAACTGTTCATTTGGACTTTTGCCACTTTGTACTTTGTGCTTTTAGTCAATATATGTTGGGGCAGAGCAGTATGTTAGAAATATGCAAAGCTATTGACTATCTATTTCAAAAACCCACATTTTCCACCACTCCCTACATTTTTTTCAAACATTTAAACCAGCTGTAGGCATCAAGGCTTGTAAGAGACTGTTGGATGGACAAACTATATTCTTAGCATGCAGAACATGGTTCTAAAAATATATACTGATTTATAATTTTGGCAGTCATTTGTGATTTCATTCTGAAAATGGTGAAGGGTCAGTGTATCTTTTGGTCATTGGATTTTCATTTTTGAAACGGGTATTAAAAAACAAGAAATGAGTGGATATTTGATTTTTGTTTTAAAAAAACTGGAATTAAAATTAAAATACAAAGCATTTCTCATTCTTAATGTAAAAAAGGGATAAACGAAATTTTAAAAATGATTTGAGTTTCATTTTCTGCTTCAGATAGCAAAAAAGAAAATTACTTTAAGACGGAAACGAAAAAAGGCTCGTTTTGTTCATAATCCATGACAGGTCGTGCCAACTTACTGTATCCCTACAACAAACTGTTTCACCACCAGAAGGGTTGTCTGCAATATCAAAGTTATTCAATGAACATCCCATTACAAGTAAAAAGCATTGATGTTGACTTCAGTATCAAATAAATTTGCCAAATATTTATTTGGTATCAGATCAATATTAAAGTCGTMGTACTGCCCACCCTTCACTGAAAGGAACACTCAGAGGACGCAAACTGACAGAGACACACAGATTTTGTCAAAACTCTGGAGGGAAAAAAACTTTCTGCTCACAGAACAACAATACAACACACTAGTACAACACACTAATAGAGTAAAAGTTGTCATATTTTGCTTTTTATTGAGAGAAATGTAGGTGAAGTGGAGGCAGTAGCTGACGTGTATTTAGTAAAAGACTAATTTGGCCAAAAACCACATGAATTACCTCTGCAAAGCCTATGGTCACTGAGCAACAGTCATCATACAACTTATTTATGGATATATTTATCTGTGTTTTCAGCCTTTTATTTACAGAAATTAGTGTTTCATTTTGTAGAGCTGCCAGTTAAGCGCCCCCTCTGGTGGGGGAATAGATAGTCGTAGAATGCAAATAAACAAGCCTTTTTTCATTTCTGTCTTAAAGTAATTTTTTTTGCTATCCGAAACAGAAAATGAAACTCAAATCATTTTTATCCCCTTTTGACACTAAGAATGAGAATGGCTTTGTATTTTAATTTTAATTCCAGTATTTTAAAACAAAAATCAAATATTCACTCCTTTCTTGTTTTTTAATACCCGTTTCAAAAATGAAAATCCAATGACCAAAAGATACACTGACCGTGAAGCCACCTGCATTTGGTCTTTTCATTTTCAACTTGACAACTGACCCAAAGTCGATTATTTCAATCTTCTGGACTATTATTGATAATACTTAACATTTTGGTTGTAGACCGATGTTTGCCAACTCCCTAACTCTTATACTTATTTTCTCAAAATTTAGTCTCATAGAAGAAGAGTTCTAAATTTTCTTATGTGAATGTAGCAGAGCTACACTCACCTGTTGTACGTAGTAAATTTGAGCATCTCTCAAAGTAGTTGCAGAGTTAGCAGAGCTGGAACAAGTTTCCTTTCAGTTTCTGTAATTTGGGGGTGCTAGAGCAGGTTTTTGTTGTTTGTTTTTGTATATGTATGTGAACCCATTGCCCAATTTTTCATGGAATTTTGGGCATGTGTGGTGTTCAGTGTGATTTTGAGTGAAAATTTGCACATTTTCTTGCAATTTTTACATTTCCAATCACTCTTCACCAGTCGTAGTAAGTAAGGCAGTAAGTACTGCCTTAATTTCAACCCATGATACCTAGCTCTAACCTAAACCCGAGGAAGAAAAAACAGAAATACACTGTGATAATAACCACATGAGTTCAAAACGGAACCTGTTGAGTACAAAGCAGATATGAAGAGGCAAAGTATAAATTACCCAGCAAGTAGCTGCTAAAAGAATAAAGGCATTTTTCTCTGACCTCAGATCAGTTCACTGATTTTTTAAATTAATTTCTTAAAAAAATTATATAAATTTATTTATTTTAAGTTTTTGATTGTTTTTTAAACAACAAAAATACAAATCACAAATAAAATGAAAGGTGGCAGAAAGAAGAAAAAAGTCATATCTGCACCTTTCTACCCCCAAAATTGATATTTTTGAACAATAGCAATCTACAACCATGAAAACCTAAACAAAAACAACCTCAAATCCTTGTCAAACAACAATTTGTATGAATACACATTATATTGTTTCATTTTTCTTTAACAAAATGACTTTTGTCATTCTCTTACGCATAAACATTGATCTGGCATTTTGACATCACTCTCCAGATTGTTCCACAGTCTCATTCCTTGTATCGAAGTATACCGCTCCCTCAAACTAGTTCGAAATCCAGGTTTCCAGGTTCACATCTCTATCCCCTTCAGATCACAACAACTTTCTCTCTTAACAAAATTTAATTGGTTGGTTCACTCTGCTCCTGAAAGCCCGAGAGCTCAGAAGTAGTAATGAAAGGGATCTTTCAGATTTTGCATACTGCTGAGACATCCTCTTTTTATCGGTCAACAATGTTTGTTGCTGAAAGGTTTTAACCTTAACAGGAGCTTGTGTATCTTCATTTTAGCAGGCAACACCTGGTAAACAGGTACAAGCACTTAAAATTTGGTCATGATTTGTATTGTACGCTATTGAAGTGCAGTCAATCTGGTTCTGGTTGCAAATGGTTCCACCACCTTGCAATCTCTTCCCCAGCTCCCAGGCAATCACATGATTCCTGTTATCCTGTCTGCTTTCATGGCAGGCTGTTTGACCTGCAATACAAAATCTGATTTCACAAAATATTAGAAAAACTGATCGTTGACAGGATTAGGCTTAATGGGGAAACTCTGTAAGTACCACACGCACTTGGTATTTCTTTAACCCTTTTGTGTCACTTTTTCCAGATCAGCGATGAAGAACAGGGCTATGACCTGGATCTGTTCTGTATTCCAAAGCACTATGCTGCTGACTTGGAGCGGGTCTACATTCCTCACGGCCTCATCTTGGACAGGTGGGTAGTCTGGTTCTAGGAGCTTTAAATGAGTTAAGTGTGGTGGATTGTTTGTTTGACTAGGGTCTGTACGATCAGGCTTTAGAGGCCACAACAGCTGGAGTTCATTCAGGTTGCACTAAAGTAGATCCAGCTCAAGTCTTTAAAATCACCTCCATAAATTTTATTTTATTTTTTTCATTTTGTATTTATTGATTTAATTCCATATTGTCCCCTAAAAAGCCTCTTTATTATATGATGGATTATTAAGATTTCAATTGGGAAACACCCTATGTCATCAGTATGGGTGAGATTTATAACTTCACAAGTAAAATGATAAAATAGTTTGTGTTATGTGAACAGAATATTATTGTAACACAATTTTTCACGTGGTTATGAAGGCTAACTGAGACTTAACAAACCATATAAAGTCTGTTATTCACTAACACAGATTAACTGACACAAGAACACTACTGTAAAAATAAAACAATTATTAATTTTGTCCTGATACATCTCAGTAATCCAGGTAGAGAAATCAACAAAAGGTTAGGTAGGTCCTCTGGATGGGTTCTTCCTTAAGGTCCTGTCACAATGTAACGTTTTAGACAACTTATGCCGACTTAAGAACATTTTGTTATGAGTATTTTACTCATATTGGCTACATATTCAAACTAATTGTTTGCATTACAGTATAGGTTCAAAATTCCATCTTCAGCTTAGACATCTATAGTGTTGGACAAACTTTTCATAAGTTTGTATAAGTTGTCTAAAACATTAGTGTGACTTGGCCTTTAATGAAATCTTTCATCAAGAGACTTCTTCAGTCTGAGGATTTTTTATTTTTATAAAATTTATTCATTTAATTTAAAAACAAAACAAATGCTATACATACAACAAATAATAATACAACACAAATAAAGTGAAAGGTAGCAGAAAGAAAAGAAATTTTTATTGATATCTGCCCCTTTATTAAAACAAATAAATTGAAACAATAGTCTTCAAATAACAAAACATAACAAAAACTTTAACTCCTTCTCGAACAACGGTTCTTATTACATTATACTAATTCATATTTCTTCAACAATCTAACTTTTATCATTCTCTTAAATTTATTGAGTCAGCATTTTTATAATCACTTTCCAGATTGTTCCACAATCTTATTCTTCGGACTGAAGTACATCTGTCCTTCAAATTTGTTCAAATTTTGGGCTTTACAAACATCTCTATACCCTTAAGGTTATCATTACTTACTATCGTAACAAAATTTAATTGAATATTTAGAGGTAATAAATTTCTATGAGCTTTATACATGACCTGCAAAATATTAAGATCAGCCAACTCATAAAATTTCAACAATTTCATCTGACAAAATAATATATTTGATGGGTGACGGTAATGTTCTCTGGTGATAATTCTTACAGCTCTTTTCTGTAAAATAAAGATGGGATTTGTAATTGATGATGATCACTCAGATACAATCAGACTTTCAGAGATGGAGATCCCTGCCTTTGTCCCTAATTGGTCAGATTAATACAGTTAAGATGAATGTTCAGCCTTGATTGCTATTTTTGTTTCAGTGTATCCCTGTATTTTTACATAAAGTATTTTTAAAAAAATTAGACCAAATGGTCACAGTGTTCTTATGGGGAGGGAAACATCCCAAGGTGAAAAAATCTCTGTTACAGAGACTTACATTTGATGGGGGTCTAGCTTTGTCAAATTTTTTATTTTTACTATTGGTCTGCCCACATTTACAAATTGACTTACTGGATGCAATCAAAAGAACTTTTATGGTGCAAATTAGAGCGCCTATATTGTGTACCTCTTCATTGGAGGCTTTACTGACCTCTCCTCTTCCATTTAACCCTCATCCTTTTACAAAAAACCTCGTGGTGCAGTCCAGTCTTAAGATACAGGAATCATTTCAAGTTCGCTTCTGCATCAGTTATTATGCCTATCATGCAAAATCATCTACGTATTTCCCCCTGGGCTTATTGATAGTACTAATATACAGTGGAAACATCATGGTATTAACACTTTCAAAGATCTTTTCAAGGATGATACCTTTTCCAGTTTCCCAAGCCTTTCTTTTGAAACAAATCTTTCAAAGACTCTTATTTCGTTATTTCCAAGTTCGACACTGTGCTTCTGCTCTCTTTGCTTCTTATCCTTCTCTTCTAAGTACCAGCCATGGGAACAATTTCTGTCCCTGAAACCCAATAAAGAATCAGTTATAAGTCTGTCCTACATTTCTGCAGGCAGGAATAAAGTTTGTCTTACTGTAGTTAGTATAGCTTATAAAACCCATTTTAACAGCAGACGTTGTTTCTTAACGTTCTTTGCAGATGACTAGGTTAGGATTTGTAAAAGGTGACAATATTTCTGAGGCAGTAGTGAAGTGTTTAAAGCAGTAAAACTATATTTATAAGCTCTATTTTTTGCTTAACACCATCCACCAGCAGAACAAAGTTATAAACCCTCTTAATTGTGATTGTGAGTGTTTCTGCCAAGTATTTTAATCAGTGCTACTGTTAAAACATTGAGGACTGAGACGGTTGCAGTTTCACTGAACTCTGAGTGTTTTTGACAACTGAGCTGCGAGGCTGTGTTTAGCACAGTCAGGTGTTGAAAATCACTGCCTTCTTTTGTTTGCAGTTTTGGCCATACTCCATTATTTCCTCACAGCTGTGCTGTTTTTGATCTACTGGAGTGCACTTCAGAAGTGAAGACCAAGTCGATTTGTCAAAATGCAGCTCTAATGCTCACAGCAGCTCTGACTAATTTGAGAGAAAACTTATCACACAAGTTCATTGAGCCTAATTGAAGTGTAGCGCTCTCTTCAGGGCAGATTTGTGGCCAAACGGCAGACGCTGTGACCGAATAGAGACCCCAGCAGGAAGAACCTGATGCTGAGACGGGTACTGCAGTAGGATGGGTTTCCCAAGAGCTCTGCCATGTGTGTGTTGTGAACTGTGAAAAACCTATGTGAAAACAACCGTCTCAAAACCACCACGTGACTGCTAGCTCGGCTTCAGATCTGGAATGTAGGACCCTTTAGTCCAGTGACAGGACCTGTAAGCTGACATTTTTCCACATCAGCTTCAGCTTTAATCTGTTGAAGCTCAGTTGGTTTATTATTCTCTGCTGAATCATCTGATCCAACGTTAGTTTCTCATGGAGCGAGGGGCTGTGTTCTCACCACACCTGTTGAACCTAAAACTACCTTAACTTCATGCTTGAGTGTGTTTTATAACTGTTTAAGTGCAGTGGTTCAGATTTTGATGTTGAAGCGGTTTACTTTGTGTTTTAAAAATGACCGACAGAAAAGAAACGATACATTCTGCTGACCGCAGCAGGAGCAGGCACTGATTATCCTCTTTGTTTCTCTGCCCCCTCCTCTTCCCTCCCACATTATTCCAGGACAGAGAGACTGGCCAGAGAGATTATGAAGGAAATGGGGGGGCACCACATCGTGGCCCTCTGTGTGCTCAAAGGGGGTTACAAGTTTTTTGCAGACCTGCTGGATTACATCAAAGCCCTGAACCGGAACAGCGATCGCTCCATCCCAATGACAGTGGACTTCATTCGCCTCAAGAGCTACTGTGTAATATACCTCTTTATTTTATTATCACATGTTGAAAGGCAGACAGTAATGCTTTTGCTCGAGCAAAATATCTCATGAACTGCTTAATATCATGTAGTCAAACTCCTTTCTAGATGGTGCTCACAGCTAATTTACAGTTGTTTTTTTTTCCAATCACAAACTCTAAAGCCGGGTTCCCACCAGACGCGTTTGGAGCAGCCAAAATGCTCCTGCCGCATGCGTTTGGCTGCTTGTCAGCAGCTGTCTGTTCACACCAAACGCGTCTAAAGACGCGCAGTGGGAGGAGCGTCTTTGTTCTTTTTCCGGTCGGTTGATGTTTGAAATGACGATAAAATGAATAAAATTGCTTTGCTTTATTTACTAAAGAGCAAGAGAACGTTGCTCACAGAGCAGATAATTAATTCACCAGATAATTTAGAGGCGCTCTCACGGACCTTTTTTTTTTCCCAGACCAGGACCAGACTAGAGGCTGTAGAGCAGGGGTGCCCAACCTTTTTTGAACCAAGAGCTACTTTTGAAGTCGGCAGTTTGCCGAGATCTACTCGTCCAGTCTCAGTATCAAAAAAACATAATTTTTCGTCTCCCTACTCCTCACTTCTTTAAATAAAACAGAAAATAATGTGTTGCTAGTTTTATTTAATTTAAAGTATTGTCAAACAAAACTATCTACTTAACCATATATTTACCTACAAAAAAAAAGAAAAGATAAAATCCTTACTTAGCTCCTGGCAGAGAAACAAAAAAGTGATGCTCGAACAAAAAGGACCAATTTTTTTACCTCTTTCTATTAGTACTCCCTGTAACATGCGAGCTATGATGGGTGGAAACCTGCACACTGAGAAAACCACAGACTTAAATAACTTTGGAGCAGGGGAACTCGTCTCCATTTATTCAAAGAACTCTCCTCTCTTTCTCTCCATACAGGGGAGGAAAAACAAAACCTAAAACTAAAGTCAAAGCACACTATATAAAGCTCTCTTGATTATACTGTTACAAAAAGTGACTTACGATGGTGCAGATTCACAAATCTCAGACAACTATTTCAAACCTCCATCTCTGTGCAGCGTGCAGGATGTGTGTCATCTGTAGGTGCTGGTCCTCACTGGTCCAGACTGCCGGCTCCAGACCATTCAAAGAGTTCCACTTGTTCACCACCTGACAAGACACACACACACAGCCACATTAGGTAGAGAAAACAACTGCAAAACAAATGAATAAATAAATAAATAACACAAAGGTGCCAGTCAGTGTATAATACACTAGTCTGGTCTAAAATGTAATAATAAAACATACAGACCCATTGTGACAAGTCTAGAGGAGACAACATTTTATGCAAGAAGCTGTAAAAAATAAATGTATGTCTACCTTAGTGGGACTTCTGACACTGCCCAGGGTCTCATAGGCAGACAGTATGAGGTGTAAGCAGGTCTCCAGATGATCACCAATCTTTGTGGATCTGCTCTTGGACTTGATTTTCATGTGTCAGAAAGCTGACTCCAGAACTCTCCATCCATGTGACTTGTTGCTCTGGATTTAATCCCAATGTCATTTTGCAGAGTCAAAACCTCATTTTCAGCACTGGAGCAGTCCAGCTGAAACACGAMTTTGGACACATCCATCCATCCTGGTGGACAGTTTCACGTCTTATAGCAGCCACTTTTATTTTTAAAATCACAGAAAAGCACGTCTGCAGCATCAAACGCTTCTTTCATAAATT
>NW_013952810.1:116657-120812 GCF_001266775.1 Austrofundulus limnaeus
GCCAGCACCTCTCCCCACCCGAGGCTGAAGGTCAACAGACGATCATGCTAAGCTTGCTAACAGTTCCACCCTCTGACTGCTGCAGGGGCGTGTCTTAGAGAGAGCTTTTTGTAGCAGAACACATCCGCTGTGACGAAACTGTGCAGAACCACGTCACCGTGGAGAGCCGTTAACCAATATGCAAATTAGCCTGCAGTACCACTGCTCTACCCATATGCGCAGCAAAAAGACGTTTTTAGACCAAATATTACAGATTTGAACAAATACACACAAAAACATCAAAAGTAGCACAGAAACTACTATATAACATTTTAGACACATTCTAGACAGTTTATCAGCTAAAAAAAGTTAATTTTGGGGTAAGTTACTCTTTAAGAAGGTTCTAAATAGAGTGATGTTTTCACTGATTTATTCATTTTAAATGAAGTGAAGAGCTGCCATTACGTCCCAATGTGTTAACTGTTTAATAATTTGTCACTTGTTTCATTTTTCACAGAATGTATTGATTGTGGAGGTATGGACCAACTTTTCTTCATCCTTCCATAATAAACTATGATACTATTTAATTTCACTGTTAAAACCACTGACATGACCTTCTCCTGTTGTGTTTTAAGGATATTATCGACACTGGGAAGACTATGAAAACATTATTGCAGCTACTCAAACAGTACAATCCCAAAATGGTTAAAGTAGCAAGGTAGTGTGGTGACTTTGTGTTTTTACACAAATATCTGCATGTAGTCTAAGAATTTAATCACTTGTTTGTAAAAACTAATAGAAGGATTTTGGTCTTTCTTTAGTTTGCTGGTGAAGAGAACACCACGAAGTGTTGGATATCGACCAGACTGTAAGTTTTAAAGACTAAAAAGGAAAAAATACTTTGAGCTACCTCCTTTTATTTCTGGCTGATGTACAAAAACATTTTTGCCATCATTCCTTCTTTCTCACTATGCGTTAAAAGGTGTCTGATGAAGTTTTTAATGCTGTAACTAACAATTTACCATCCAAAAATTATCTGATGTGTGTGTGGGTGGGGGTGCAATTAATCAAACATGGTGGAAATGTGCATGACAACAGCCAATCAGAATCCACCTTCTCCTGCTCCACTTCCATTTATAAGTTGCTAATGAAATGCAGACGGAATCACAGAATGTAAGCCAGTATAAAACGCTGAATCTCACCGAGTTCACTTATTTGGGCGAGTTTGGGCACTGCTGCTCCCTGTACCTGCTGTTACCTACTAACAGGCACGCAGGGTGAGCTCTGAGCTCCCCAAGTGTGCACAAATTGTTGCTATTTGTAGGTTTTATGTTTCTTTATGACATTTAATGTGAAATTAAATTCTAAAACTTTATTTAACAAAAGGATAACTATTATGTGAGATTCTATTATTTACACACAGATTTTTTTTTCTTGGTAAATATCTTTAAATACGGTTCAAAAAGAATTTAATGTTCTGAACCACAGCTATTTAATATAGCAGTGAAAGTGAAACGGCCATTATTGTTTTTATATCTGTAGCTAATTATTAAATTATTTTCACTTTATCCACAGTAATCCTGATTTCATGCCACTACCCATAATTCATAGCAGCAGCGGGTTCCATATTTCCGCTCGTCTGTTGTTAATTACGAGGATACACCATCGCTGTTTATAAAAGCATTTTTCATCTAAATTTGGGGTAGATGGCCACATATCGGAGGTGTACATACTGTAAGGATGTTTTAAAAAGAGGAGAGGACAATTCTTTATCAGCGGCTCAGCCGTCACTGCTCACAGACTGATAACATGAAGCCATGTCCCGATGTTAGCTAATAGCTACTACTGACATCAACTACCTCGTCTTTCCCTGAAGACACACACACATGCAAAATCATAAATGTCAACAGTTCTGGAAGTAAATATATTCATAAGCCCCTCAGAATTGTAATAATTTTAAAGAAGTATTGTGATTAGATGTTTTCTTCCCCTTATTCTAAACATAAAATTCACTGGGTGCTAGTTCGCTAGTAACTTTAAGAGATGAACTGGAGGGTTTCAAACAGCTGCAGTCATTTTAAATAAATGATAAACATAAATAAATTGCCTCTAATAACTCTGTTAGAACGTTTTTATTCAAACAAACCGGACACTTTAATAGCCCCTGGGGGCTTAGCTCCTTTGTCTTTTAATCCTGCCGTGATGTAAACAAAATATTTTAGCACGTAGTTGAAAAAAGGATTGTTATTCTGAGCTTACTCACACAGTTAAATTAAAACATTTATATAGTTTTGCCAGCATGTGCCTAAAAACCATAGGCAAAATATTTCTTTAAATTTAAGATTAGCTGCAAATAACATGCTAAACAACCAGGCTAACAGTAGCTAGCGCTGATGCTAATGCCATTCACCGTAGGCTTACATTCAGTAAAAGCAAAGAACTGCACAATTAAATAACGAAACAGGGACAAACCACATTTACAGTTTAACTCACCAGGTACAGATTCAGTGTTTTAGTAGAAATTGCTGGAAGCTGTTTGACTCAGTGGTTCAGACGAGACGCCTTCGGTAACCAGCCTTAGCCCAGATAGAGTTCTGGATCAGAGTGAATATCTGTGGGATTTTTGTCGATAAAATGAAAAAAAGCAAGCAAATTCTCTTTAGATTTTTCAGATTTAAAGCTGCAGCCATGTTAGTTTACGATCCTCCTCCATCGGCATAAAGTTTGTAGTGCGCTATGCCTTTACTACTACTTGTTCCAACCAAAATGTTTCTAAAGCGTTTCTCAGTTTACTTCAATTGTTTTGGCAGCTGACAAATACACAAGATGAACCCGAACTTGTGATTGAACTGCTCAAGCTGCCAGTTAAAGTAAAAACAAATTAAATTTGTTGTTATCATATCTATCTGAATGAATGAATTTCTTGCTCACTGGAAAAACCGAACAGTCGGGAGGGCTGTGGGCGGGACTAGCATCTGTCATGGCAGCCTACCTGCTTGTTTCCAGAAACATGTAGATAAAAACACACTATTTAGGTTCATAATAATCAAGATCTTTTTTTTCCAATTGCCCTGCCCAAATGTATGGGTTTTCAGGCATACATGTGCTACTGCATAAAAGGCAGATGTGTCTGTGTTTATCATGTCACCTGTAAAACTTGTTATGGTGTAATATTTCTTATTTTTTTCTTATTTCAAACTATTAATTTCTAAAAAAAACAAAAGTAATTCTATGTACAATAAAGAAAATACAAATAAAATTAAATGAAAGGTGGCAGAGAGAAGAAAAAAAATCTTATTACATCTGCCCCTTTTTCCTCAAGTATAAATTCAAACAATTATCTTCAGTTAACAAAACAAAAACATCAAATCTTTCTAGAACAAAAAATTATATGGATACAGATTATATTGTTTCATATTTTTTTAACAGTCTAACCTTTATCATTCTTTTAGTCATATACAGTAATTTGGCACTTTTACTATCATCTTCCAGATCATTCCACAATCTGACTCCTTGGATTGAGGTGCACTGTTCTTTCAAACATGTTCTAAATTTAGGTTTCATGAACATCTCTGTCCCCCATAGACTTGAATGTAGATCACTAGACTGAGCCCCACCCGTACTGTCCACTGGTAGCGTCTGTGACAGCATGGAGGAGCAGAAACGGAGACCAAAAAGGCCTCACAGCCTCCCTATAAACTAATAGATAAACGGCAAGCTGAACTGGATCTGTTTCACAGATTATTGGTCATGTTTTTACAATAAATTAATAATTATGTTAATTTCGTTCAACAATCATGTAAAACAGCAGATTTATACCAGAAAAATATATAATTTACAAGTAACAATGATCTAAACCAGACCTGAAATCAGCCTGTATCTTAGACTTTAGCTAGTTGAGAAAGAATGACTACAGACAGTAATAATAATAGTTATTCTTACTGTCATAAAAAATAAAAATATTTACATTTACCAGTCAACAGTTAGAAAATGTTCTCTGATAGGATGAAACTTGTCTCTATTAGCTAAACATCTTCTCAACAAGTCAGGTCCCTCTAACAAAAACCTAAAAATACTCAAATTTATAATATTATTTTACACTCTGTAGGTCTAAATATTAATCAGAGGACAAAGTAATATTTAATAGCTGGTGTTTGTGTTTGCATGATTCAACAG
>NW_013952810.1:121902-130233 GCF_001266775.1 Austrofundulus limnaeus
GTTCGAGGGACCACCAGCATTTGATTAGAAGACCTCAAAGTCCTGGATGGACAGAGAGGCTTCAGAAGGTCCAGTATGTATTTGGGGGTTAAAACTAAAATTTTAAAATGACTCCTCCAAGTCACAGGGAGCCAGTGCAGAGAGGCTTAAACCAGGTGTAATGTGGGCTCTCCTGTGGGTCTTTGTTAATAACCTCGCTGCAGCGTTCTGCACAGACTGAAGCCGAGCCAAGGAGGATTTGTTTAAACATGTAAAAAGACTGTTGCAGTAATCTAAACGAGAAGAACCAAAAGCGTGAACAACCATCTCTAGTTCCTTCTGTGACACAAAACATCTCAGCTTTGAAATGTTCCTTAAATGATAAAAACAGTTACGAACTAAAATTTTTACAATGGCTGTCAAAAGACATAGAACTATCAAAGACCACACCCAGATTTCTGACACTATTTTTCACTGAAGGAGTTAAAAAAGCAAGGTGCTGCCTGATTACAGGGATTTTATCACCAGGGGGGATAATAAGTTTCAGTCTTGTTTGCATTTAACTGCAGGTAGTTGTTGTTCAGCCATATTTTGACTTCTGACAGACAGTTACTGAGTTCAGATAGTTTGAAGAACTTAGAGGGTCGAAAGGAACAGTACAACTGTATGTCATCAGCATACAGATGGTAGGACACATTACTGTAATGTTTTAAAATACCTCCTAAAGGGTACAGGTACAATAAAAAGAGGATTTGACCTAAAACTGAACCTTGGGGTACCCCACAAGGCAGTGGTGCAACATCAGAGTAAACCTGATTCATAAAAACAGTAAAAGACAGTTCAGATAACTAAAAGGCAAACCAGTTTAAAACGGAGCCAGAAATACCAAAATTATCTCTCAGTCTGTTGATAAGAACAGAGTGATCCACAGTGTCAAACGCTGAAGTTAAGTCCAATAAAACCACCACAGTGTAGTTTCCAGAGTCAGCTGCCATCATCAACATGTCACTTGAAACTTTTAATAAAGCTGTTTCTGTAGAGTGCAATTTGCAAAATCCAGACTGAAAAATGCCCATAATGTCATTTTCCTCCAAAAAGCAAATTAATTGTTCAGCTACCACCTTCTCAAGGATTTTTGATAAAAATGGTAGTTTGGAGATTGGTCTGTAGCTTTCGGGCAGAGAATTGTCTAAATCAGGCTTTTTTAACAGAGGACAGACAACAGCTGTTTTGAAGCAGTGGGGTACAGAATCAGAATCAAGGGAGTAATTTATCAGTTTTACAACACTTGGGCCAATACAGTTAAAAATATATATATTTAAAAAGAGAAGAGGGCAGGACATCAAGGGGGCTAGAGGACATTTTCATTCGACCCAACAGTTCTGTGATGTCCTGAATTGTCACTGGGGTGAAHGAGGACCATGTATCAGAGGTCACAGGAGGAGGGACCAGACAGAGGGATGGTGAGGGAGAGATACAGGCCCTGATGCCGGCAACTTTGTCAATAAAATAATTTTAAAAACGATTGAAATCTGCATTTGTAAAAACACTTACAGTAGAAAAAGTATGTGAAACAATGTTCTTGATTGTGTCAAATAAAATTTTTGGATTTCTTCCTTTGGATTTGATGAGATTTGCAAAATAATTGGTCCTGGCAGTTTTGAGCATCTCATTTAAGGAGCTGATCAGTTCTTTAAGATAGAGCCTGTGAACCTCCAGCTTGGTTCTTTTCCACTGACGCTCAGTCTTACGGCAAACTCTCCTCAAGCTAAGGATTTCCTTATTAATCCAAGGACAGTTTGTGCGCTGCACAGTGCTCTGTTTTACAGTTGCTATAGTGTCCAAAATATTTATACAATGAGCATTAAAACGTGAAACATATGAGTCCACATTAATGATGTTATAATCTAAAGAGGCAGAATCAAAAAGTGAAGTAAAGACTTCAGGAGTGTGCTCATTTATGATCCGCCTCTGGATCATAAGTCTAGGAGGAGCTGGATCAGGACTAAAAGACGCATTAAAATGTATACAATTATGATCACTTAAAAATATATCCTCCACACAAACATCCTCTATATTAAGGCCTAAGGAGAAAACAAGGTCCAATGTATGGCCTTTTTAATGAGTAGGCACACACACATGCTGAGTAAAATGAAATGAGTCCGTGATGGAGATCAAGTCAGCAGCTGCCTTACAGGAAACATCATCAATATGTAGATTAAAATCACCCAATATTAAAACATTCTCCAGCTTAATAATGGAAGACAGAGCACACTGGCTGCACCTGGAGGACGGTAAATTAAAATACAGTAAAAAGTTTTCAAAGAGCCAACTTTGATAACTTGAAGCTCAAATGCAGAGAATGAGACTGAATTAACAAGTCTGCAGGAGTAACGATCTTTAAACATGGCCGCTAATCCACCGCCTCTGCACGCTTCCCGATGTGTTGCGAGGACAGAAAAGTTACCTGGACAGAGTTCCCGCAGATGAATATACTCCAATCTTTGCTGCCATGTTTCAGTTAAAAACAAAAAGTCCAGGGACTCCTTCATAACAAGTTCATTCAAGGCAAAAGACTTGTTGATAGAGCGCGCGTTGAGGAGGCCCATGCGCAGCGATGACAGCTCTGCAGCCCTCACATCAGCTGATATATAAGGCAACGTCGGCGCTAGTGCAGAGGCTAATAGGCTAATCTGAGGTTSTTCTTCCATGAAGCAGCTCTGTTGTCCTCCATCCATATTTTCAGTTCCAGGCTGAGTCATTTCTACCTTCTCCTCTCTGTCAACRCTCTCTGGTTTCATTTAAAAGAGCCAATCATCAGATATTGTCCAAGATTAACCTTCAGGATGGATATAGCTCGCTAGCAGCCTCGCACTGAGGACCTATCCACGTCGTCATTTACCCAGAATGCTTTGCGTGTAAATAAAATGGTTCCGTCCGTGTTAAAATATATTTTTAAAAATTATAAAAACTAATCAGTCTACAGTATTACAGTCTTTATTTTACAGTTAAAATAAATGCTTTTCAAATAAAGTCCAATGTTACAACTAATCAGGGATCCCTTTAAGATTGTAACAGCTCTCTCTCTTTGCAAAGTTTTTCTGGATGTTCAAAGGTAATATGTTTCCGTGTGCTTTATACATAACTAACAGAATGTTATAATCAATCAGATCATAGAATTTCAATCATTTCAGTTTAAACAATAATATATTAGATGGATAATAGTAATGTTTTCGAGTGATAACTCTTAAAGCTCTTTTCTTACATGCTTTCCCCCATACCTCAACACAATAGACCAAGTGTAGAACAATTAATGCGGTATATAACCTTTACAGAGCTTTATCATTAAACAAGTCCCTTACTTTGTAAAGCAATGCAATAGATTTAGCTAGTTTTATTCTTAAATAATTTATATGAGGTTTCCATGTCAGTTTCTCATCAATAATAACACCCAAAAACTTTAACTCACTGACTCAATTTATCTCTACACCATCAACTCTAAATGGAATGTTAACAGTTCTTTGTCTCTTTGTAAATATCATAATTAGTTTTATCCAAGTTTAATGATAATTATAGTTTAAACCAATCTTGTATTTTCACAAATTCTGCTTGCATTTTCTCTAACATCAGTTCTAAACAAAACAAAAAAAGTATCATCAGCAAACAAAACACATTTAAAGAGCCCTGACACAATGACCAAGTCATTTACATATAAGATAAACAATTTTGGTCCAAGTATAGAATCCTGAGGAACTCCACATATTTTTCCACTGAGTTCCTTATTTTGAGTAAGGCTGCCCAGTTTCATATTTGGGACTTTCCCAAAAATAAATTTATTCTTTTTCCTTATTTTTGTTTCAGTTGTAGGATTTGAGGTTCCTGATAAATTTGTGGTGGGATATGCGCTAGACTACAACGAGTATTTTAGAGATCTGAACGTAAGTATTCATGTAGGCTGACTCATTCGTTACGGGTCAGACTGTGAAAAGATTAAATGTGATGCTCCAGTACTCATGGATAATTCTTCTGTTTCAGCATATCTGCGTCATTAGTGAAACAGGGAAGGAGAAATACAAGGCATGAGGAGCGTCGTGCCTCAACTTTTAATGTACGTTTGTGTATTTTCTTTTTGCCATTTATTTTACATTGGTTCACTAGTGTCAAAACTAAATACTCAGCCTGTTCAGGGTCCCTGAGGACACACTGATGAAGTGAAGATGGAGTGGGTTGTAGCCCCTGAATTCAGACACAGCCAATCCCACCTTCCTGTTTTTGTCCACACACACAAACGTGAAAAATGACTGGCTTAGAAGGAGCCAAATCTGCAGCTCAGCTTCACCTGACATCAAGTTTCATTTATTCTCCCATGTGATTTTATTTTCTTTTAAAGAAATTGAGTAATTTATTTTTTTAAATGCTGCTATTTACAAAGTAAAAATCCATAATTGATGTGCAACCAAATGATCTTCAGTCACCTATTTTAAATTGAGTTTTTATTGTAATTCTTTTGCTTTATTGTAATTACTTTAAACAGCTGCTTTATGAGCGCTATTAAAGAGGTTTTTTTTTTTACCTGTTTTGTATATTTTGGGGAAAAAAACAAGTCATTTGTGGTACTGTCTTGTGTGAGAAGACTTACTTTAAATTATGTTTTGTTCCATTAAACATGAATGTTTATTGTCCCTGATGAAACACACATGGTTGCGATGTGAATGTGATTTTATCCAAACCAAGCTTTAGGAGTTTTCACTCTGTAATGAAATACTTGTCAGTTCTTTCAATGCTGGAAGTTATGCCAAGTTTACACATAAACTCTTAATAATTAAACATGGTTGGAGGTTATTTTCTGTGTTTTGGAAATACCTAAACTCTGTCTTGAAACAAACGTTTCATTTAGTTAACATTTATTTTACTGAAGATAAACTCACATGATGTCGTCCTGAACTTTGCAAAGGCCGCTAATAAAAGTCCTCACCCCTCCTGTGACTGGGATCCACTTCTAAAACAGTTTTTTACTCATTTAACAGTAAATATGAGAAACGGAAGTCATTTCAGTTCAAATGTAGGAAAAATAAGAGAAACTGCTGTTTGAATTGCATCAGTTCTAAAAAGTAAAGTAGCAGATGTTGAAACAGCTTTCATATTTGGCCCAAAAAACTGTTTTCCTCTTATTTAGAATAATCAATAAACCTCCAATAAGAGATTGTCTTTTTAATAAAGCTAATATTTTGCTTTACATGAAACATTCTGGTAAAATACCTAAACCTGCACAAAACATTTTTTAATACATATTTCCGGCAGCATGTGGCAACAGCTCTAGTCAGGTTTTGTTTGTTTCTGTTTGGGATGCTGGGTAAGATGAGACTAAATGCAGAGGAGCTGATGAGAAGGTGTGCATGTAGAGCCAGAACAAGTAGAGTAGAGGAGAATTTAGTTTCTCTCCTCAGATTTTAGAATTTGAAATCCCTGGCAAAAAAAAAAAGTTTAGAGCAGGGATGAGACATTCTGAGATTACTCCTTTTTTCCGAGAACTGAATGTAGTTCCTGTTTCCAACACTTATTCAGACAGAAATCACAGAGCGGTAAGAAAAAAGCAGAACTGGTTGTACTGTTTTTTAACAGGTGGTGTAAACCTGAACGAATGAGTGGGAAGGACTATCCATGAATCCTGTGAATAAGTTTTATTTTCCTCCAGTGGAGTTAATTTGTTTTGGCTGCTCTAACATCAGCTCAGCTGTGCTCAGGCTACAAATATCCTCAACGTTTTCAACAGTTCCTCTGTTGCACCTTGTGCACTCTGACCAACTACTCTAGTCAAGAAACAAAAGACTCAGTTCCTCTAACCACAGCTCTGATGAAATCATGACTGCAGAAGGTTATTTGCAATAACACAGTTAATTTGCAATAATACAACCAAACTGAATGCATTATTTTTAAATAAATGGTTGCATTTATGTAAAAAACACAAGTGAAACATGATCTTGAACAAAGATATTGAGGAAATAACCTGGAAAATGTCCTAATGCATCTCAGTAATCCAGGTAGAAAAATCAAAAAGAAAAATAAGTAGGTCCTCTGGACTGGTTCTTCTTTAATGAAACGTTTCGTCTCTCCTGAACGATTTGTTCTTAATTTGGGTATAAATATGAAGCACTTCTTTCTCTAGCTTTCTGCTGTATTTTAGTCAGTGGATTTTTATTATCATTTTTATAATTAAACTGTTGTGTGGATGTCAAACAAAATTACAGTGAAACTCTAGAAATTACATGTACCAAATGGATTAAAGAATCAGTTCAGATGAATAGAGGTCTATAGAAGGGTTATGAAAAGTTATCTAATGTTGGTGACTCTTTAGAGAAATACTTTAGTCCAAGCTGGGCTAGGACCAAAGTGGATTGCTGCCATCTTATATCGACTCAAACTCTTAAAATATTAAAACAGTTTATGGAGACAGTTCCACAATACATGGTTAGTTTGGCAGAAACATGATGTTCCCTCTGAAAGCACTGCTATTTGCTCTTGCAAACACAATTCTATGTAAATAACCACTGAATGAAACATGGTGGGGTTGTAAAGGTTTATAAAATATTTGCTATGAAGTAAATTGTTTTAGATTAGAGTAGTTTAAAGACAGAAGCGGTGCACTTTGTTCAAACTAGTGGTTATCGACCTGGACAACATGAACTTTGACCAAACTGAGACTGATCAAAAAAATATCTGCAGCAGGTAAGATATTTGTCCATAATTTTCAAATGACTGACACATCACTACAATCAAATGTTTGTAATAAGCCTGAATTAATTTTTTGGAAACATAACGGTGCCAAAATTGAATTCAAACCAATTTCTGTTACTACCTATGAAAATATCTCAATTGTTCATTTTAGCAATGACAAGAAAATAAACATTTTGAAAATACGGAAAGCTCTAGAAAACATTTTGAATTAAAATAGACGAAGTGTTTTCTCTTAAAATGTCTTAATCCATTAGTATGATTTGCTTTTTAATTGGCCATATATATTTATATTGCCTAACACTACCATATATTAACTAAATTATCATTTTTACTTTAAAAACAACATTCTAAACAATTAATTAAACTTAAATTCTAAGTTATACCCGTGTACTGATCTGGTTTTTACTTGTCTGCAGTGTTGCTTTGTGTGACCTGGAAGAAAGTCAGGCTTATGTCAAGTGAAAAAATTTGTCCTTCAAACTTATACATGAGATTTATCCTGGATTTAAAAAAAACTTGAAACAGTTAAAATCTGACAGATTTCTGTGATCTCTGCAGAACCTGTCATCGGTTCTGGCTGTCTTCACTCCAAACATGTTTGTGACAAAATGTTAAAACTCAAAAATATAATTTTCAGTTAAACTGAAACATGTTCAGTTTAGATTATACACTGGTCAAAAAAAGTCACTAATATTTGTTGCTGCCTTTAGCTTTGATTATGACACATATTCACTGTCATCGTTTCAACATCACTTCTTCAATGTGATGAGATTTATTTCCATCCAGTGTTGCTTTAATGTTTCACCAACATCTTGCATTGATGATGGTAGAGTCTGACCTCCAGCACATCTCAAAGATTCTCAATGGACTCTGGAGCCAATCCATGTGTGAAAATGATGTCTCATGCTCCCTGAACCACTCTTTCACAATAAGAGCCCCATGAATTCTGGCATTGTCATCTTGGAATATGGCCGTGCCATCAGGGAAGAAACAATCTGTTGAAGGAATAACCTGGTCCTTCAGTATATTCACGTAGTCAGCTGACTCATTCTTTGAGCACAGACTGTTGCTGAACCTGGACCTGACCATCTGCAGCAGCCCCACATCATAGACCTTATTAAATCCAGGTGGACACATTTTATGGCTGGGCAGTGTGAGTATAAAAATAAGTTGAAAGGAATTATCTCTTAATTGTCTAATCATCCAGGTCAAATTTCTCATACAAACTAAGTGAAGAAACTAATTTTGTCAGTTGATAGTTCACTCGTTAAATGCACTCAATTTCTCCACTAACCAAACTGAACAAAAACCTTGAATGATGACATTTTGGAGTTCCTGATTTTATTTGACTTATTATTATTTTAAAAGCCTGCTTACTTTGTTCCATCCCCCGGCTCACCTGTGTTGCTTTGGACTTTTGTTTACAAAAAAGTTTTGGGGGTAAAAGGGAAAAACATCCTCTACACATTTTACAGTTTGTCTTATGAAGAGGAAGAGGGACAACCTTGGCTGCACAGTCACGTCACGTCTGGACTTTGTCTGCCTTTTTTCTTTGAGGATGTGGTGAAATATGGAGTGAACATTTTTAAAAGTTGAAGCTGTGTTACCAACACAAAT
>NW_013952810.1:131128-132851 GCF_001266775.1 Austrofundulus limnaeus
ATATATATATGTATGTGGCTTGTATTGTTTTGTAAACTTAAAAAACAAAATCTTGAAAATAAATTGGTCACCCCTTGGTCACTTGTGTTGATCAAATAAGACAGTTATGTTAAGACATGAGGTTTTATTTAAGTTTTTGTTGAGAGAAGCCGTTTCATTGGAGGACTGCTAACACTGAAAGGGGCGTGAAATTAGCTGCTAACAGCTAGCTCCCTTGTGATCATTGGGACCGCAGACCCTCAGCAGAAACGAAATATGAAATTCTAGTATCCAGGGACAATATTTCTAGTAGACAGAGTTTGTGTATTTTTTGAGCCGGACTCCTGATCAGGCTGATGGATAAAACCATTCTGTGAAATGGTGACCCAGGCTCTCTTTGGAAATGGCATTGTAGCTGATTAGCTTAAATGCTAACTTAGCTAGTTAGCTTCTCCGACTAGCTGCTGTATGTATGTAGCGCTAATTTGACACTAGCTACGCTGCGCTAGCTAGCTAGAAAGGCATAACTACATTTTTACACAGACGCGTCGTTGCTCGGTAAATTTAGACTAACTTATTACGAGAGTTTAATTGTATTTAAGGCAACAAACTCAGTCAGTTTGATTAGGACCCATTCATTTAAGCAGTTGTAGACTGGTTTGCAGCTCCAGCAAGACCACTAACCGGGTCCGTAGCTAGTTTGTGTGGTATGTAGCCATGGCATGCTAACCTTCCATCGGGAAAGTTGGTGACTGGTCTGAAGGACACTGGCGCCGGATAGGTGAAGCTGTATATCGGTGTGGATAAAACGTCATGGTTGAACGTCGTTAATTAGTTTCTACACCTGGCTCGTATCGCAGGAAGAGGGCCTGTACGTCTCTCAGGCTTGTTTACATTGTTCAACTTGTCTCGTGTCAGGTTGTCTGCCTGACTAAGTCCTAATAATCATGTAAAAGCTGTGGGACGTGGAGGTCAGTAATGCAGCATTACTGAGCTGGACATCCATTTGAAGTTCGGGAGTCGCGGACGGACAGCGCTTTTTTTTTTTTTTTTTTTTTTGTCTGACAAACATGAATAACTCCGGAGTGATGCCTCAAGAGAAGATGGACCTGGATCTAGAAGTCGCCTCTTCGTTAGTTCAGGCCGATGGACACCTGAGGAGATCAAACAGTGCACCCATGATCAATGGCTTGAGGTTCTGCTAAATTTTCTGTATCTCGTGACACTGAAGAGTTTTTATACACTGGCATGAAGGGACAGATGACATTTAATCTGAATTTGTCATTGCAGTGATAACTCTCAGGTATTCCAGAGAGAGGTCCTCCGCTGTCGCAGGAACAGCACTACAGTTGTCAACCGGCCCAACATGGTACACTGTTGATCTTTAAAACACATTTCTGTCAGAATCACACATTATTTACTTGTTTTTTGTCCCCACATGTCCTCGTTTTCAGGTCCCGTCGTCACCAATTCGCATCCCCAGCACCAGGCTTCATCAGATAAAACAAGTAAGGAGCAGAGCCTTTGTGTCGGACCACCGACATCCCCTGAACATGGGAAATTATACAGCTACAAACCTTACAGAGTGAATGAGTTGATGGTAACAGGCTTCTAAAGACAGAATTATATAGTTTGAATCAGGGTTATTATAGTTAACTAAAACTAAATAACGAAAACTTAAATTGAAAAAACATTTTAGTTAACTGTCCTGATGCATCTCAGTAATCCAGGTAAAAAATCAAAA
>NW_013952810.1:132929-137576 GCF_001266775.1 Austrofundulus limnaeus
AGAGACTTCTTCAGTCTGAGAGTTTGCCTGAAACTCTCAGACTGAAGAAGTCTCTTGGAGGAGAGACGAAACGTTTCATTAGAGAAGAACCCGTCCAGAGGACCTATACAATTTTTTTCCTTTTGATTTTTGTTAACTAAAAGAAATAAGAACTGTAATAAAATGAAAAAAAAAAAAACTACCTAAAACTTTATAATCTTTTTACGAAACTAACTAACTGAAATTATAGGTAGAATATCCTTAGTTTCAGTGTTTGTCAATTTATTTTGAGCCATGTGGATCTTTTTATTTATTTTTCCAAATTAAGTAGTTTCACATTAGCTGTGGTCCATAACACTTGTTTACAGTCTGCTGCTGCTCAGCATCGCCTGCCAAATGATGACAGCAAAATTTGAGAGAAAGCGATGTCCACTTTGTGATTTATTTGAATATGACTGTGAGAAAAATCAAAGCAAGTGTCTTGTAGTGGAAGCAGGTGATAAAACAGGTGGAATAATTCTCAAAGGAAATGATGGCTAACTATGACAGTCTTGACACACTAGCTTCTCTCAGTAGCTCCTGTGAAAAACAAGCAGCAGGTAGCACCGAGTTACAGACAACTATTGTCATCGTCCTAAAATAATATTTTAGTTGGCAAAATTGAGTTATACAATTATTTTAGGAACATGTCGCTATAACAGACTGCTTTAACTTTAGTTAGTTAACTCACAGGAACATCACAAGCTGGAGGATGTATTGGCAAATATGTTTATTCAAACTATTAAAAAAACTAATACTAGAACTAATAAAAACTAAACTAAAACTAAGCATAAAAAATGCAACAATAGCTAATAAAAACTAGCAAATCCACAGTAACAACTAATTAAAACTAACTGAATTAAAAGGAAAAAAGTCAAAACAAAATAAAACTAAACTATAATGAAAAATCCCAAACTGTTATAACCTTGCTCTGGATATGTAAACTTATTTGAGGCTATAACTTTGGGTTTGTCAGCAACTGCTTTTACAGTCTGATTGAAACTGGAGTATTATCCAGAAAAAAGCTAGTATAGATTTGTAAAAGCAAATCGTACTTCATGATTATTTGCTTTCAGGAAGAAGGCGTAGATGTGATGAACAGAGAAACTGCTCATGAGCGGTGAGTCCTTTCAGCTCATAGATGAAGACATTTTGACACAGGTAAAAGATTAAAAACTGTAATCATGTTTTCGTACACAGGGGAGTTCAAGCTGCCATGCAGATGAGCCAGTCTTGGGAGGAAAGCCTCAGTCTGGTAAAAACAACAACTCCTTTTTACTTGTCCAAACTCCACGTGCTGTTTTTGATCTGTTGTGTTTTTCTTCTTCCTGTGAATCCTGCTGTATTTTGGACGTGCATGTTTTGGCCTAAGGCCATTTGTTTGGCCTCTCTATGACTGTAGAGAGGTCAAGTGAAAACATGCTAGACTAACATCCAAACATTTGGGAGTTATCAGGGCCACCAGTCTTTCAAGCCCAGACTGAGTTGGTAGTATAATACTCCCACAGTCTTTGTATTTGGAAAATTACTAGAACTTGTGTTCTTAGATCTGTTCAGCTTTTCTTTGTTTTGTGTTCAGAGTGACAATGATTTGGAAAAGTCAGCGTCTTCGTCCCCAAAGCGGATCGACTTTGTTCCCGTGTCACCTGCGCCCTCTCCAACCAGAGGAATAGGGAAAAAGGTGAACCTGCTAACACGCACGCAGAGACCACATAGGCCTGTCACAGTAAACAATAAATCAATTAATCGTATGATAAATAAAATTTAGGAAGGTAAATTAAAATGAAGACAGTAAATTTAATTTGCTAGCTTGTTTGTTTTCTTTGTGTCTCCCTCTTTTGAGAGGAGTGAGCTCTGGTGTCAGGTTGCCAGGTGCATGGTCTCCTAGCCTCTGTAGCATGAAAGCCTGTGAACAGGCCAGTTTTCTGATGCTTTCATACAGCTGGCCACGCCTTGAAACTGCCGACAGTTTTTTAATTTTTACACTATGTAAACTTTAATGTAAACTTCCATAAACAGGGGGGTTATATTGTTAAATTAGTTTAAACTGATCTCCAACAATATTATCGTTTATCGCAATAATTTCTGAGACAATTTATCATCCAGTAAAATTTGTTTTCGTAACAGGCCTATGGCCACATTTAATCTGATCTTTCATGTAAAAACGTAAATAAATACATAAATTACAATCTGTTGGGCTTTCATTCTTCCTCCTCTTTGGGTTGAAATCACTAATGGCAGACTCACATTGACTGAACACCATGACTGTGATTTGTTTACTTTTTAAAGGTACCAGTGTAATCTCTGTCCTGCTTTAAAGAAACACATGCAAATTCCGCACTAAAACGTGCTGCTCAATCAAGAGTAGAGTGCTGTGACTTTCAGGAGCGCTACGTTGCACGATGAAGATAAAATCTGCAAATAAAATTGGGAAAATAAAGTTAATTTTGATCAATGGCATCTTGACAGATCACATGAGAAAGCCCAGCCCTCTTTGGAACTCTTTATTTTCAAAACAGGAAGTGAAGAGTATTTTGTCTTGTTATATTTCCTACATTAATGTTAAACAGGTTTGTTAAAACAGGACACTTCAGCACTTTGTGTTTTACATGATACATTACAGCTTTTTTAGTTTGCATTTCTGCCTGCCTCTTGTTAACTTGACAGGGAGTGACATCCAGATGTGTGTCATTTTCTTAGTGAACTTTATGAGCCACCGACAGCAGCTTGAACTTTTGATAATGGTATACCTTTTACACATCTTACACAATTTATATTTATAAGTGTTTACACATTATCAGCAATGGCATCCTTCAGAATTTCCTCAAATTTTTACAAATTATTTTAACCGTTATATAATCTCTCTCAGCGTGTGTTGATTAGGAAAGAGGAACACAGGGTAGTTTAAACCATAAGGGAACTTCTTGTACTGGTTTGTTTCTGTGCTGCAAACAAACTAACAGCTGAGCCATGCTAAACTCTGTTAAACTGAAAGTCTGTGTTTTCAGCATCCTTAAGGAGTCCACCATTGTAACAGAAACTGTTCTCAATCAGTTTTTTATCTCCATTGTTCACAGATTCTTGTCCTGATTCCAGTCATCTGGGAAAATAAGCAAATTCTTAAAATAAAAGAGAGCAAAGTAATTCATTTGATGGACAGATCTGTCTCCAGTAAGGGTTTTGAACGACTCCAGATCTGTTTGACTTCATGTTTGGTTTTGTTTCCCTCTCTTTCGAGCAGCAGTGTTTCTCTCCTTCACTACAAATACTTGTCAGCAGTAATGGCCTCACACCCAGCCCCATACCCAGCCCCACACGCCGCTTTAGGTTGGTTCATTAAAAAAAAACGTTTCAATATGCTCTGCTGTTGACTGAAATTACTTTTTGATTAGTTTATATAATTTAGCTGGTTGTAGCTGTATTTTAAACCTTTGTCTTCCTGTTTTTCTTCAGCCGACGGAGTCAAAGCCCAATCAACTGCATCAGAGCCAGCATCCTCGGCCCAATAAAGCGTAAAGGTGGGATGTTTCGTGTGCTTTGAAATCTTTTACAAAGTTTCTTTGAAAGCTTAGAGAAATCATTTTTAAAACTTCCTCACACAAACTTCAGTCGTCTTGTTGACACACTTTTTTTTACGTTTGTGTCCAACATTAGAGAAAAGATAAAACAGATGTTTGACGTTAAAAGCATCACTGCAATCAGTTCAGATTTGTTTTATGCTTAATCATGCCAACATTTGTCACTTCATATTCATCTTTACTGCTGCAATAAAAAAATACAATTATAATGTGTCCCCCAAACAAAACATCATCATAAAAGTTAAACACTTTTTATTTTGCAATATGCATTTATTTTCTTCACTGTTTCTTGCCTTGTGGGAGACGGTATGAACATTTAGAGTGAAGTGTGTGTTTCCTTATCAAAGGCAGCTACAAAACGACAAATGATTGCTGAATAATTTTTAATTTTAATGTGTGGTCTGTTTCCTCAGCAGGAGAGATGGAGACAGAGAGTCAACCTAAAAGGCTCTTCCAGGGTACGACCACCATGCTGTCCTCAGACGTGTCCAATCTGTCAGATCTCAGTTCCTGGTAAGATCCTGAAAGATTAAAAAAAATTTTTTTGCTACTTTCCATTTTCTATTGAAGCTCTTTTCAACACCAACTAGGAAATGTTGATACCCAAATATGGTTTGACATTTTCTTTTCAAATGACTTAAAGTAATTCTCATTAGATTACCCTAAAAATTACCCTGGCCCTTGCCCACAGTTCCGCTCAATTCTAGTTTCCCTTCATTGCTCCGTCTGGGATTTCTCCCATAGACAAGGATTTCTTCAGGAGAATTTTATTCGGGCCAATCAGCGAACAGAAGGCGGAGTTTTGAACGACATTGATGTTCTGCGTAATGTCTGCTTGTTAGTTTAGCATACGGCAGTGGAGGAAGTGAATGAAGCCAGTCTGTGTTGATAAGGCTTCCAAATTAATTTAAATTTGTCTGACAAAGCAGCAGCTCTCATTTACAGTCGTCTCGTTCAGCTCGGTACTTTTCTCCTCTCAGTAGGGTTGTTTACAACACCCAATTTCCATTTAGCTTTTTAGCTTAGCCTCCTTCACAGCGACATATGTCGC
>NW_013952810.1:137785-142513 GCF_001266775.1 Austrofundulus limnaeus
CTCCAAAAGCAATCAAACATGCATTAAGTTGTATCACGACAGTGTATTTATTAAACAAATGAAAGTAATAAAACAGCATTACAATGTTAGATTATTCATTCATTTCTTTAAAAAACAACACTATTCAACATACAACAAAAAAATACAAATCATAAATTAAATGAAAGGTAGCAGAAGAAGATAAAATCTTATTATATCTGCCCCTTTTTCTCAAATAAATAACTTCAATCAAAAATAATCTTTAGTTTAAAAAAAAAGAAAAATACAAAGGTTTTACTCCTTGAACAACAATTCATACATTCACATATTTCTCCAGGAAATTATTCTTTATCATTCTCTTAAATATACATATTGATCTGGCATTTTTAATATCTTCCAGATTATTCCATAGTCTTATACCCTGGACTGAAGTACTCTGTTCCTTTTTAAACTGGTTCTAAATTTGGGTTTAACAAACAGATTTTACAACAACTCTCTCCTTTTAACAAAGTGTAATTGAATTTTTGAAGGTAATGTACAGTATTTTTATGAGCCCTATACATAACTGATAAAATACCATAATCAATAAATCATTGAATTTCAATAACTTCAACTGATGGAACAATGAATTTGATGGGTGATAGTAATGCTTTCTGGTAATTTTTACAGCTCTTCTCTACAATGTCATGTAGTTTTTATTTTTTGTACATAAATTTTGCCCTTCTGTTACTGAGAAGCAAATTTCTTCATGACTCTGGTTAAATTCAGGGATGTTTTAACCAGATTCTTCTCTATAGAGAGCATGGTCAGTGCAGTGAGATGTGATGTTGTACCTGAGGAAAGTCTGGATTCTCTTCAGTGTTGAAGCTCCTCTCAGATTCAGCTGTGGTCAGAGGAGATGTGATGAGAACCTTCAGTCTCTGAAGGTGCTCTGAAGGTGTCCTGCAGATTGTTCTCCATGAAGAGTTGGTACAGAGACACATCACCATTGCAGCTCCTGAACTAGATCAGACTTCTTGGTCCTGTTCAGCACTGGGTGAGCCTCCATGGTCTTCAGTGCTGCTTCAGAGAACTGTCCTGCAGGAACCTGTCTGCCTGTAGCAGTGTAGTACTGATCAGATGTTTTGTGAATGGCTCAAGATGATTTCACAAACCTAAAGAAAATGCACAAATTTAATTCAGTATGAAGATGGCTACAAGTGAGCTTTCTAATATAAATTTAATACATAGAGAACAATTAATGTTATTTTAATAGCAACAAATTGTTGCATCTCTAAGGTAAACTATTATATTTTTGTTATAAAATGTATTTATTTAATTAAAAACAAAATAAACTCTATGCACAACAGAAGAAAAAAGATATAATAAAATGAAAGGCAGCAGAAAGAAGCACCCGTCTTCAAGAATAAATTCAAACAATAGTAATTTACAAAAAAACAAAACTAAACAAAAACAATATAAAAATATCTTTATTATATTGTGTTCACCATGTATATTATATGCTGCTCAAAAATAAAGGGAACACCAACACAATCTAACTACACCATGTTCTTGCTCATTTTTTATTATTCCCGGCTCATCCAGTCCAAGCTACTTCATTTTAAGTTTCTCCTCATATATTCTGCTTTGAAAAGGTTTAGATATAAGGGACTTACGGTGTTGTCTTCTCCTTCATTTCTCGTTTGTCGTTCTCCAAAATCCGCCTCGTATTGCCCTGCCGCCTTAAGACGACAAGTCGTCGACACAGGTGGATCCACCCACTACCGGTGTGTGTTCGCAGGTCAGCTGCAAACACAGGCCACCCTATACTTTTGCATTGAGGACTTACTGCGCATGACCAAAATCTTCACTTGCGTTGTGTATGGGAGTCTGGGGTGGGGAACACAGCGTGACCCGGAAGTGACTCACACGAAAACGCTAGAGTAAAATGGAAGTTTACACATCAATAACTATAAATTATTTATTTTATTATTAGAAAACATATATACAATATTTTTTCGGACCATTTATAACATTTTSTTTTGTTATTTTATTTTATTTTTGTGTACCAAAAATAGAGGGGTGGCGGTGAACGTGCGCCCCCTATTGACCAGCCGCCACTGGACAAGGGTCTGGTTTTTACCAGGCTTCCTAAAAATAGGATTTAGACAGATTTTCCGGGGGTCTTCCTGATTAGCAAGACAACTCAATTCCTGTCTTGAATTAAGTCGTCTCCAAAAGTTGTAGATATCTTCCAATGATTAACTTACTGAATTTAGTTGAAATTTGCCTTGTGGCTCAAACTGGTTTATTAAATATCCTTAATAGAAATGTTCAAACTTACTCTACTACCTTTGGCTTTTAATTTGTAATCACCACAGATTACCTGTTTACAGTTATTCTTGCTACTTCTGTATTAGAGTTGGGCGATATTGACAAAAAAAAAAGACTCAGGATTACTTGTGATTTTTAGCTGATAACGGTTAAAATGACGATTAATCCCCTGGAGTCCCTGGAAGCCTGCATGTCCTAGTCACATGACTGACTTTGGACACCACTGCTTTATACAATTGTGATTCAATGATAAAAGTCCATCTGTTCACACAAAAATCATTAAAATATTATCATAAATTCAGTATTTAGAAAAATGTTTGATTGTAGTTTTTAGAATTAAACTGGAATCATCAGGACAGAGTTTTACATACACTGGGTTTCAGAAACTGCCCGGACATTTGGGATCAGCTCTACAGCTGGTGATCGTTTTCTGTTTTTGCTCCTCTTCAGCCACTCTCCTGATTTACTCGACGGCAGTCTCAGCAGCATCGGCTCCTCCACCGGCTCCCCCGGCAAAATGGAAGGCGTGTCACCTTCGTCGTCAAGCAACTCGCCCTTCGCCTCCCTCCAGGATCTGTCTCCAAAGTGAAAGGCGTGTTTCTAGAGACTTAAACCCGCAGGGGGAAAAAAAGAAAACAAAAAACAGTTTCTTCTACGTTTAGTTTACATGGATTTTCTGATGCTGGCCTCTGAACCACTGCTTCACGGAGGGGCCTAGAGATGTTTGAACCGAATCCTCGGCTGATTGTGTCAGAGTGAAGCTGACTGAAGACACTGTGAGCACCGGCTGCTAGTTGATCTTGGATGGTGCTTGTCTGTAGTGATGTTTGTGTGACCGTTCCCCCTCAGAGCGACACTGAGCACTGGACAAACAGACTGTTGGATGTGGACACGGTCCTGTTTTTGAGCTGGAAAGCTTCTTTGTATGTTTGCAGATTTTTGTAAGAAAAGGTTTAACTTATTTCCCTCCCCTGCTTGCTTTGTAAGTATGTATATAAAGTGACGTCGTACTGACTGTGGGGTGAATGTAAACACACAGGTCTTCTTTAGTAATCCTTCCGGGGTGCAACTTCCTGTTCTACTGAAAAGTTCTCGAGGTTTTTACGACTATAGGCTGCAAACTGTGGGTTATTTTTCTCCGGATTTTAGGATTTGCTGCCACTATAACAGCCCCTTTAATGCCCCGAGCAATCATGAGTGGAATAAGAACATCGTTTCTGCTTCAACACTAAAGTATCCTGTGGCTCTGTCAGGAGACCTGTAGATATGAAAAGTAAAGAAACGGTTACCTTCTTCTAGCAAAGTGTTATTTATAAAATGTATGGAAAAATGTATATATAAATATATATAAATATATATATATAATTTGATGGTAATAGGTATCTATTTCCAGTGAAGCTAATAGTTTTTGTTCAATCCAAAGCGACTGACTGCTGGAGCATTCACCTGAGAGGAGTTAAACTGCTTGCACAGGATGGTGCTCAGTTTAGTCGTGTTCTGCTCTGCTTTTCAGTCTGAAGCAGGAAACAAACGTCTCTTAAGGAAAAGCAAAGTAAAAATCCAGCCTGCACTGTGACATTATCCCCTCTGTGTCCGAGCTCTCCTGTGTTTCATTCTTGTGAACCTTCATGGCTCTGTAGCCTTAAATGTTTCTGTACAAAAAGAAAAAAAAAGTGATTGTAAATCATTTTATGGAAGCGTTCCTTTTAATTTAAAAGAAGAGATTGCCGTTGCTTTATTGAGCGTGTTTATTTTTATTGAAATCCGTATGTGGCTGAAGCGGAAGCAGTCGACTTGCCCTGCTTGTCGGTTCAGTTTTATTTTTTCTGCTCCAGTTTTACTGAGTGTTCAGGGCATGAACTTAGCACATGATGTGTTCCTGTACCGTGTGTCTGTAACGTGTCGAGCTGGCTAACGCTTCGCCTGATGCTTGTGATTTTTGTGATTACCGTCGCAGCAGACTGATGTCAGGGCTAAATAAATTATTGTGTTATTAGATTTGTGTAGCAGTGTGCAGTAATTATCCCATGTTCGGGAACGTACACTGTTTCTTTTATTTGTTGTGTGTGTGTGTGTGCGTGCGTGCGTGCGCACACGCTTGTTTCTGCTACAGAGTGAGGACCATTTGTGCCATAGTTACTATCAAAGTGAGGTTTTTGATGTAAAGTGAGGACCTCTTCAGTGCCCTCACTTTATTTGCAGCTCTGATGTGCTTTACTAGTTAGGTTTAGAGGTATGGTGTGAATAAAGTTCTGGTTCAGTTTAGGGTTAGGAATAGACCAGTAATGGTTAATTTTAGGTAAAATATCTGGGTTAGGCATAAATACAGTTACAAAAATTAATGGAAGTCAATACATTGTGCTCAGTTTGATGCAAATACAAGGGTGTGTGTGTGTGTGTGTGTGTGTGTGTGTGTGTGTGTGTGTGTGTGTGTGT
>NW_013952810.1:142527-148354 GCF_001266775.1 Austrofundulus limnaeus
GTGTGTGTGTGTGTGTGTGTGTGTGTGTGTGTGTGTTAGCAAATAAAATCAACTGTTCAGATTTTAGTGAGACTTGATTAATTTAGCAAATTAATCAACATTTAGCACAAACAAGTAACTAACGCGGACAATTTTACAAATGTTGACCTCAAACATGGTGTGGCTGTAGCTGAAAGTCATTCCTAAAACATACTTCATGCTCTAACAGGTTCCACAAGGACATTCCTGGTGTTATTTCCAAATACTTATGAATATCTGAATGAAGAGAACGAAAGGGAGGAAAGAGCAGAGGTAAAGGGACCAGGGAAGATGAAGTTCAGGAAGCTTTGAAGAAGAAGGCCGTAGGACCTGACGCTGGTGGAAGTATGGAATGTTTGGAGAGACGACAGTGATATTTTTGACTCAATGTTTCAATGACATTTTGAGAGAGAGAATACCTGAGGGATGGAGGAGATGTGTGGTGGTGCCTGTTTTTAGGAACAAGGGTGAGTTGTTACAACAGGGGGAATTAAGTCCGTGAGCAACTGCGTGGCTGCCGCACATTCTCACGGCAGGTGCAGCGTTGGTTTTAATACATCCCAACGTGGGCGTAGAACCTGGCACACGCAACTTTTTTGTGCGTACGCACCGTTTATACATGAGGCCCCAGATGCCTGTCACAAAGACACAGTTTTCATTTATTTTGTTAAATCAATGAATGGATGACACAGTTTGAGAAGCACAAATCACTATCTTAGCACCGTTGACTTCCAAAGCAGTGGCGGATCTAGGATTTTTCTGAGTAAGGGGCCATGAAGGGGCCAAATATTCAAAGAGGGGCCAAGTATTTGTTCAACATCCTTGCACATAAATCCCCGGTTTTGGTAAGGTGTATAAATTTAAGCAGTCACATATGTTCCAAAAATTTTAACGAAATGTAATGTTATTAAAAAAAGCTTCCTTATCAACTTTAAATGCATTTTTACTGTACATGGATAAAATATTCTCAAAGCATGTGAGAAAATGAAGCCATTGTTTGCCATTTGAAATATATTTTTGGCAAAATTGTTTAAGTCTTTTAAAGAAGACTTTTGTAAGATTGATTCATGCTGGACTTTACTGTTTGACTCATTAGCGTCTCTAGTGTTTGGGCATGGAACTGCAGCCACCACCATTGCTCTCAAGCAAAGGACAGATGAGTGACAGGACAGGGGCACTTCAGGGGGCCAATCAGATTTCAGTAGGGGCCAATGCCCCTGTGGCCCCGCCCCTAGAACCGCCCCTGTTCCAAAGAGTTACGAGTTGAAAACGTAATAAATTGAAGGAGGATGTGTCTGTCTGGTGTGTGCTAGATTTGTTCCATCACCCATCCACTTTCCTCTTTCAATCAGATACTACACACACTCTGAGTTATTATAGTCAGAAGAAATGGATTAAAGAAATAACTGAAAAAGCAGCCAATAATAATAAAAAACATTAAAGAAGTTTACAAAAAAATCTGAATATACTATTGATTCAATTCAGTTTATTTATATAGCGCCAAGTCATAAAAACTGTTGTCTCAGGGCACTGTACATAAAAAAAAAAATTTAAATAAATAAATAAATAAATAATCTAAAGAAGCCAGCAGACTGTGCCGAGTCTCCCATCAGTCTCCCATCCTGAGCAGCACTCCGGAAGCAGTGGAGAGGAAAAACTCCCTATTAACAGGAGGAAACCTCCAGCAGAACCAGGCTCAGGACAGGAGACCATCTGCCTCGACCGGCTGGGTTTGGGACAGGAAAGAGACACAGGCAAACACAGAAGAACTGGTCCAGTGTATTTTCCTCTGGAAGAGAGATGAAAAAACATGTTATTGATAGAAGTAATTATAACAAACGTAGAGGAGAGAGACTAAAGATAATCGAGTGAAGACAAGTGGACAGTTTGTCCTCCAGCAGTCTAAGTCTATAGCAGCAGAAATGAAGAATAAGTAAGGAAACCTAAGTCTAAGATTTATCAAAAAGGAAAGCCTTCAGTCTAATCTTAAAAGTAGACAGAGTGTTAGTCTCATGGACAGAAACTGGAAGTTGGTTCCACAAGAGAGGAGCTTGATAAMTGAAAGCTCTGCCTCCCATTCTACTTTTAGAAACTCGAGGAACCACAAGTAAACCTGCTGTCTGAGAGTGAAGGGCTCCGTTAGGAAAGTAAGGAACAATAAGATGTTTAATATACAAGATGGAGCTTGGTTGTTAAGAGCTAATTCTGTTCTGAATTTGACAGGGAGCCAGTGGAGAGAAGCTAAAACTGGAGAAATATGATCTCCTTCCAACTCTCATTAAAACTCTCGCAGCAGCATTTTGGGTTAACTGAAGACTTCTTTGAGAGTTTTTGGATGCTTAGATAATAAAGAATTACAGTAATCCAGCCTAGACGTGATAAATGCATGAATCAGTTTTTCTGCATCATTTTTGGACAAAATATTTCTAATTTTAGTGAAATTACGCAGGTGGAAGAAGGCGGTCCTGGTAACATTTTTAATGTGGGGGTTAAAAGACATATCCTGATCAAAAATAACACCAAGATTCTTTACATTAGAACTGGAGGCCAGATAAATGCCATCCAGGTGAAATGATGCAAAGTTGATCCCTAAAATGTTCAGGTCCAAAAACCATAACCTCTGTCTTATCTGAGTTTAGAAGCAGAAAGTTAAGAGTCATCCATGTTTTTATGTCAGTAAGACATGCTTGTAGTTTAAATAACTGGTTGGATTAATCAGGTTTCGTGGATAAATATAAGTTATAACTGAGTATCATCAGCATAACAATGGAAATTTATCCCATGCTGTTTAATAATTTTACCTAATGGAAGCATATACAAAGTAAAGAGGATTGGTCCAAGCACTGAACCCTGAGGAACTCCATGACTAACTCTGGTGTAAGAAGAAGATTCATTATTAACATTAACAAACTGAACTCTATCAGTTAAATAAGACTCAAACCATTTTAGAGCTGTTCCTGTAATCCCAATATCAAGTTCAAGTCTACGTAATAAAATATTGTGATCATTTGTATCAAATGCAGCACTGAGATCTAACAGGACAAGAATGGACACAAGTCCACTGTCTGAGGCCATGAGAATATCATTAATAACTTTCACCAGTGCTGTTTCTGTGCTATGATGAGCTCCAAACCCTGAGTGAAACTCCTCATATAGATTGTTTCTATCTAGATGTTCACATAATTGATTTGCAACTATTTTCTCAAGAATTTTTGAGATGAATGGGAGATTAGAAATACGGTAGTTCTGTAGTTGGCCAGAGGTCCTGAATCAAGATCAGCTTTCTCAAGCAAAGGTTTAATTACAGCAACCTTAAAGTTCTGTTGCACATAACTATTCATTAAAGATAAATTAAGTACATCTAAAATATGGATATTGAAGAAGAAAGGCTTCTTGTTGGGATAGGATATAGCAGACATGTTGGTGGTTTGGATGAAGCTATTATAATTCAGAAAGCTCAACAGGACAAAAACTGTCCAGTCATAAATCAGGTCCTAGTGACACTAAAGCTGCCTCATCTGACAGAGAATCAGAGACAGTAGCAGGAAGTTTGGCATGAATTTCATCCCTTATTAAAATTATTTTATCTATAAAGAATCTCATGAAGTCATCACTACTTAGTTATAGGGATACATGGTTCAACAGAGATAGGACTTTTCATTAGTCTAGCTACAGTACTGAACAGAAACCTGGGATTGTTTTATTCTCTTCTATTAAAGATGAATAACATTCAGTTCTAGCTTAACAAAGTCTTTTATGTTAGCAGGTTGTCTCTCTGGGTTAAATAAAATCCTTCAACATTAGTGGTCACTATTGATCAAAATCACTTTCAGAGATCTCAAGAATCTGACTGCTTAGAAGCAAATAATCCCAAAGATCATGGAGTTAAATAAACTTAGAACATTTTCAGCTTCATTTGCTCTCATATTTACTTATCTGCATATTTAGAAACGCATACATACAACTCACACAACTTACTACACTTCAAGCTCTATCCTACAGGGTCCCATATGAATATTTAAATATTTATAAATAAAGCATCAGAACACGCAGCTACAGAGGAAATTAGGCTGATTTTTAGCAGCAGTGCATCTGGAAACAAAAACTTGTCTCTGAAGGTCTTAGTCTTACTTCATAGTAGAAACTATTTTTAAATGATCAGAGAACATTTAATTTAAGAGTATATTTAAAGTTTTGAAGCTGTTTAACCCTTTAACACTTTGGATTCACACCATCTTTACACCTCTATAGTTTATACATTAAAAGTGTTTTGTTATCTTTCACCTTTTCTCATTTTAAAAAAGACCTTTTTCTTTGGGATCCCCTCAGAGTGCTGACTAAACACAAACGCTGACTTTTTTTATACAGTTATTTTACCAGGCAAGTCCCATTGAGATCTCAGATCTCTTTTTCAAGGGCGGCCTGGGCCTGAACCTATTGTACATGTTTTTGGGGACTTCCATGGTATCTGAGCTCAAAATTTCCTCTTCACATCTGGAGGTGAAGACTCTTTAACTCATCACATCTGCAGCATAAAACCACCAGATGCCTCTGCTGCTTAAACTCCAGGTTTCTTTTACACAAAGTCCAGTTTGTGAATAAAGTGAGAACTGCTGATGTACGTCACACCTCCTCCCTCTGTGCAGCATAAATAAGTGGGAATCACCCAGGCAACCTGTGACTCGTCAGATTCTGAGTCATTGAATCATATACCCATTAGCAGATTATTTCCTTGTGTTATCCCATCATGACTGGATGGAAATCCTGTTTCATTTAAACCAGGGGCGCCCAAACTTCTTTACCAAGAGGGTCAAAAAAGGAGGGGTGAAAATTTAACCGAGGTCTGTGGGCCAAATGTAATAATAATACATAAAAAAAACATGAAATACAAATACTTTTTAAGTAGGTCTAACCTCCTTTATATGATTAAGCAACCAGTTCAGTGGGCCATGGTTTGTTTATTTGTGTGTTTGTTTTTAGCCTGTGCACTTGGGGAAAGTTTGATGTATGCTTGTGCAGCAAAGGCTCATGGGACATTTCATAAAATGATCAAATATGAGTATTTGTGGTCTTAAAAAGTGTGAAAATCTATGTGTTTTTAATCTAAATATATTACTTTTATTTCATGTTTAATCTCAACTACAGCCCCTTCTATAGTCACTGGGCCAATATATGGAATGATTAAGTGGAAATGCAGTGTTTCGACCAGATTAACTAGAAAACATGACAACTGATGAGGCCATTCAAATGGCTTGGTGGGTCAGTTTTGGCCCGTGGGCCCCACTTTGGGCACCTCTGATGAATAAAACTTTTATCCCATGCAGAGGTTCTTAACATATGGGCCGCGGCCCAATTGTGGGCCGCGAGCGTCACCTTGAGGGCCTCAAAAGAACAACAGTTTTTACCTTTGGGCCCCAGAGGGCCGCGGGACCGCATTGATTTAAAATAAGTTGCAATACACTTTCTCACCACTAGTAGCGGTAGTGCGCCACTCAGATAGATGTTTGACAACTTTTTAACATGTAGAAGAAGAACCTTAGAAACCTGCCGAGAGTAAAGTAGAAGCAAAAATGAAGGCAACCCATCCTAAAAGACAAAGTTTATCACTAATACGAAGTGTAGCTTCTGGTTTTACCATGCAATTTTTTAAAAGTTAAAAACATTATCAAATACATTTGAAGATACAGGTATAATTTAATTTGCACTTTATCAAATTAATTTTTGTAGTTTATTTTTAAACATTTTGAATGTAGCTGTTTTAAAGAAACTTTAAACTTGTCAAAAAGCTGTTACTGTTATTGTCACTAAT
>NW_013952810.1:149446-159258 GCF_001266775.1 Austrofundulus limnaeus
TGAGTGAGGTTAGTGTATTTAAAATGGATAAATGTAGTATAAAATATTGTTACTATGCCCATGTTTATTTAGTTGGCCTAATGCAAATGTTTACCATCCAAAAATTTTTCGGGGCACAGGTCTCTACTGTTATTTTGTGGGTCAAAAGATGAAAAGTTTGGGAACCACTGCACTTTGGTTCCCAAAGTTGGGCTTGGGACCCAATTATGGGTCATGAAGCACCTTGGATAATCTCCAGAAATCAATTTAAAGGGTAATAAAATAATTGCTGATGTAACATTTTTCCTATAACTATTACAAAAACACAAAATAAGTATAAATAAGTACTTTTATTTGTGTACAAGCTGTTTAAATTGTCAAAAAGCCTGTGTTTTTAGGGTTATTAACGAAGTTCGTGTACTCAGACCAGTAATATTTGGGGTCACAAGTTTTTGCCATGAATATTTTGTGGGTCAGAAGATAAGAAGTTTGGGAACCACTGATATAGACTGTTAGAATTTGTATTATGGCAAGAAAAAAAAGCGATTAAGTAAAGAAAAGTGAGTGAGCATCATTACTTTAAGAAATGAAGGTCAGTCAGTCCGAAAAATTGGGAAAACTTTGAAAGTGTCCCCAAGTGCAGTCCCAAAAACCATCAAGCGCTACAAAGAAACTGTCTCACATGAGGACCGCCCCAGGAAAGGAAGACCAAGAGTCACCTCTGCTGCAGACAATAAGTTCATCCGAGTCACCAGCCTCGGAAATGTCAGGTTAACAGCAGCTCAGCTTAGAGAACAGGTCAATGCCACACAGAGTTCTAGCAGCAGACACGTCTCTAGAACAACTGTTAAGAGGAGACTGTGTGAATCAGGCCTTCATGGTAAAATAGCTGCTAGGAAACCACTGCTAAGGACAGGCAAYAAGCAGAAGAGACTTGTTTGAGCTAAAGAACACAAGGAATGGACATTGGACCAGTGGAAATCTGTGCTTTGGTCTGATCAGTCCAAATTAGAGACCTTTGGTTCCAACCACTGTGCCTTTGTGCAATGCAGCAAAGGTGAACAGATGGGACTCTACATGCCTGGTTCACACTGTGAAGCATGGAGGAGGAGGTGTGATGGTGTGGGGGGTGCTTTGCTGGTGACACTGTTGGGTTTTACTCAAAATTGAAGGCATACTGAATCAGCATGGATACCAAAGCATCTTGCATCAGCACAATGACCCCAAACACGCCTCGAGGCTTTGTATGGGCTATTTGACCAAGGAGTAGAGTGATGATGTGCTGCTGTGCCAGATGACATGGCCTCCACAGTTACCTGGCCTCCACAATCGAGATGGTTTGGGGTGAGCTGGACCTCAGAGTGAAGGCAAAGAGCCAACAAGTGCTAAGCATCTCTGGAAACTCCTTCAAGACTGTTGGAAAACCATTTCAGGTGACTACCTCTTGAAGCTCATCAAGAGAATGCCAAGAGTGTGTGAAGCAGTAATCAAAGCAAAAGGTGGCTACTTTGAAGAACCTAGAATATGAGACATACAGTATTTTTAGTTGTTTCACACTTTTTTGTTAAGTATATAATTCCACGTGTTAATTCATAGTTTTGATGTCTTCAGTGTGAATTTACAATTTTCATTGTCTTTTGACATCTAGACTATAAAGACTTGAAGAAGCCTTCAGATCACACATGTGGGTGTTTAATACTTGTTTGACATTTTTTACTGTTAATGTGAATGTGTAAAACTGGCTGATAAGGTCATTGCTTTTTCCAGTCTGCATTTAACTTAACTGTTTTGGTCCCTCAGACCTGCTTTTCTACTGACTTTTATAAACAAACATATTGGTATTTGTGCTAGGATGCCAGACTGACTGCAGAGCAGTAACAGGTAGATATGAACATTTAGATTAAGTGTATTAGTGTTTCTATGAACTGGAAGCTGGCTGAAATCTATCTAGACCACAATGCATTGCAAAATACTGAGTTTGAGTATGCACATTAGTAACTGTAAAAAGTCCTAAATTACTATTAGACTTTAAGTTAATGTTATAATTTCAGCCAGTAGCTTCACTGACAAATTTCAAGATTTCCTATTTCTCCAGTTTTTAGTGCTTGGTAATATTTTCTCTCAAAAATGAGCAAAATCTGCTTACAAATATTTTACAGCTGAGCTGTTTTGAAATGTTTAATAAGCACGTGATGAAAGCACTAATATTCCAGCAAATCTAAATGTTTGTTTTGATGACATGTAAAAAGTTTCTTCCTGTTAGAAGAGTAAGAAACCCACGCTTCAGTCCACATCATGAAAGCTTTGCATCATAAGGGCAGTTACAGATGGAGACCAGGAGGATGTTTTAATGGCTTTATGTACACGATTCCTTCACACACAAACCGACCACATTCTGTCACATAATGATGATTAAAATACAGACATCGTGAAGCCGGCTGACGCTGACCGGCCTCATGTTTCTTCACAGATATCTCCGCTCACACGACCACTGCTCCGACCTGCGGTGCACACACCGCAGGTGACAAAACACACCTGTGTGAAACTGACAACAAGTTTTACAAAATAAAAGAAGATGGAAATCTCAGAGGACTTTCAGGAGTTTGCCCTCCTGGTGTCAGTCCTACTCATGGAAGTATGAAGTAGTGCCTCTGGTTTGATGCTCTTCACCCTTTAGATTCGATCATCCTTTCAGTTTAAAGAACTTCATGTACGCAGGATGACCATCGTGAGAAGACCTAAAATATAAAACGAAAAACAAAACCCAAACTGGGAATCACTTCAAGTTGTGTGTTTTTTTTTTACATACTGACTGAACAACTGTATAAGTCAGTGTGTTTGTGTTATTTTACCCACCAAGAACATAAGCAGCTACCAGTTTCTTGTTAACACTTAAGTGGAGGTAGACAGGCACAGTGGATTCCTGCTCCCCCAGTGTGGGGAGCATCAGGGCGGCCATGCACACCAGTCCCAGCAGCACCGTCAGCAGACTGGGTCCTCCAGCGACAGGACGGCTCTCTGGTAAGCCCACACAGAAAACACAGCACAATCAGAGCAATCGCTCCACAAAAAAACAGATGTCTTTGTCTGTCTGTTAGCAAAATATCTCATGAACCACTACATGCATGCTGTGGGAACCTTTCAGAAAAGAACTGTGTTATGCAGAATTAAATATGGAAGTGAGAAAAAATATCTGAATGGATTTTAATGAAACTTTGACAAAGTAATAACTGGGTACACACAATAAATTTTGAAGTCAGTCTAATTGTCCATTTCAGCTAATTACCCTTAGCAAACACAAAAATGACTATATTTTTTCAGTTTTACAGATTTTGAGCTAAAATTGTTTTAGTAAAAGTCACCCTCAACACATTCTCAGTGTTAACAGATTTCTTAAAGGGGCAATATCATGTAAAATCAACTTTTTTTAGTTTTGTATCATGTTATAATGTTATACTCTCATAAAAAAACAAGCTCAAAGCCTTGCTTTCACTCATTCATGCATGTTTGAGAAATCCTGCAGCGTTTTTAGTAAGCCGTGCTGAGGAGCAAAATGACAGGTGGGGGCCAGAAACGCCTCTGGGACGTGTCTTTAAGCCGAGCTTCCTCATGGCAAAGCGCAACCCCCCCACCCCACACACCCCGCCCATGACTCCTGCAGGCTCTTGGGTGAAAGTGAAAGTGAAACCTAACTGTCTGCTGAGCTTTCAACATTAGTTCTCACTCAGTGAAGCTCTTTTCAGATTAAAAATACCTTTGAGGAAATGTACTTTCAGATGCCAAGTAAACTACATCATTTACCCATTCACAAATTCATTCAGCACTTTACTACATCTCTACAAAGCTAATCTGTATAGAGAAATCTATGGAGACTTTTTCAGTCTTATATTTCTTGTCATTTTGATGGCTTACAAATGATAAAAAACAAAATTCAGTGTCTCAGAAAATGTAAATATTACAGCCAGGTTTTTGTAAATGTGGGCAGAAGCCACGTCCTGCTGGAAAATGAAATCAGCATCTCCATACAGGGTTCCTACACTTTAAAGCAAGTTAAATTTAAGACTTTTTAAGACCTTTTAATGCCAACTGAAATCAAATTTTAGACCAATTTCAAAATAAACACAAATGACAAAAAATAAAATAAAATAAAACTGTGGCAGAAACTCATGAATTATTACCAAAGTATTTTTGGTTGAAGTATTCAAATATTGCTAATAGACCAATTGTTTTTATCCATATCTAACTATAGCAGAAATATTCTTAGCAGTCAGTTTAACGAACCCACAGTGGGGTCTTAACCCCAGTTTGCTGTAGATGAAACCTTAACGTGCCCGTGACATCAAAATTTGTAAGAAAAGTTAATGCATTTTTGAAAAGATAACATTATTAACATATTACAAATTTCACATTGCTCAGATGGACAGTTGTTGAGATATTTGCATTTAAGTAACAGGAAATTATGTCAAAGGGGAATGTCTGCATGTAAATATAAAAAAGTTACCAATTACTTTAATATTTGAGATGAATTACAATCATCCTATTTACAATGTGTTAAAATTTTTCATACTTCTGAAAGATTGATAAGACATTTTAAGGCTAATTAAGGCCTTATTTTTGAATGCCTTTTAAGACTTTTTAAGGAAATGTAGGAACCCTGTCCATAAATCTTAAAACCCAGTGGACCAACAGCAGCACACGGCTCCTCGAATCCTCACTGACTGTGGAAAATTCACAATGGACTTCAACATGGATTCTGAGCCTCTCCACTCTTCTGCCACACTCTAGGAGCTTGATATCCAAATGCCTTTCATCTGAAAATGGGCACTGGACCACTGAGCAACAGCCCAGTTCTTTGTCTCCTCAGCAAAGATAAGACACGTCTGACTTTGTCTTTGGTTCAGGAGTGGCTTGACTTGAGGAATGGGACATTTGTAGCTCACGTTTAGAATGAATTAGAATTTGGCACCAGCTCAGAAATTTATTTTATTATTTGTAAACCATATTCGCCACTCAGGGCTGTACGTTAACTTCTTTAGCTAATAGCACCGGTGCTACAGAGGTTGCTGATCTTGTAGCACAGAACAAAAAGTTGTAGCACCAGCATAAAATGTCTGTTCTAATCTCTAAAACCAAAAGCCAGAACGGTGAATAATATGGGGAGTATTGTTGTAGGACAGGAGTCACCAAACTTTTTGAGACTGACAGCTACTTCAGGGGAGTAACACAAAGAGCTACTTGTTTGATAAAAAACAGATTTATACAGCTCAGATTCAATTATAAAAAAAATTACAAATATGTGAATATTTAACTACTACGTTACATCTTAATGTTAATGACTCTTCATGATAGTTATCGATAATAATTTATTATGATTAAGTTAATATTACTGTAAGTGATCAGCAAATTTATCTTAGTCCAAGTAATAAGTCCAAAAAATATGTCCAAGTAAATATTTTTAGGGTTTTAAGTTTCAAAATAATCTGACTCTTATTCTGATTGTATCTGCAGTTAGTCTCTGAGTCATTAAAGTTTGTATTTATCTCCTCAGTACGTATAAAGAGTAAAGAAGTGTCATGCCTAAATAAAAAACACCCATTTGTAACATTTATTCAAAATACACATATTTCTTTGTTCTAATTATACTAACTTTTATAGATACAAAATATCAGTTATGTAACATAAAAACAAGCATAGAAAGACTTCCAATCACTATGAAAATWATGTTTTTCTACATTTTAATGCATCTAAAGGGTTAATGTTCCTGACTGAAATGGGGAGGAGGTGGGTCTACTTGTTTTTGCTGCCTGGTGGGGACAATTTTTGACTATTTCCCCGGTACATACAGCCTGGTAGGGACCCACTGTTTCTTATGGGGACAAAAGACCAGAACAGTCCTGGTCCACATCACGGGGCAAATAAAGTTTACACTAGATTTAGGGTCAGATGGGCTTCAGAAAATCCTGGTAAATGAATGAAAGTCAATGCAAAGTCCCCATGAGGATAGAAGAACAACCAGCGCTGTGGGGAGGAAGTTCTGAGTTTTTAACACGAGTTGCGGCTAAAGCATCTTCGGTTGGTAATTTTTCAGAGTTTTTGGTAAAACACAGATGGTACATTTAAGTTATTTTTGGGAGCTACGGTTAAAGTCTCAAAGTTCTTGACGAGTCTGTTGCGCCTCTGTCGCTGCCTCGCTCCGACAGAGGCGGGGGAAGCCCCCTCCTTCTCCTTCTCCTTCTCTCTCACTCTCTGCTTGCGTGCGTCTTCTGAACCGAGTCAGGTACGGGTTTTCGTTTAAAACAGTCCGAATCAAACGTCTATGTTACACATCGCTAGAATTTATTGTAGGCGGTAATTTAATGCATTACAAAAATTACAGACGGACGGACAGAAAAAAAGCGGCTTCCAGAGCTGTCGCACCAGTGCTACAAAGTCTTTTTCTTTTATAGCACAGGCAGTTTTTTTCACAGCACGTCGCACTGTACAGCCCTGCCACACAAGAAATAGACTTGAAATATTTGACTTTATGTGGAATAAATCTGTATGAGTGTCACTTTCTTAATTGACTGACAAAATAAAAAGGAATCTTTAATTTAGTTTTTCTTTATCATTTTTGAAAAGAGAAAAGGAGAAACATCTGAACACTAAGAGATTTCAAGCTCCTGTATCTTTACTTAACATCTCAGAATATATTCTGTTCTGGTGATTTTTTAAATAAACTACAGCTATTTTATCTGAGTCAATGAGCCAGAGCTGTAGCCAAACATACAGATTCATTTAAACTCCAACGTTGCTTGAAATAACAAGCATGGATGTTTGGCTCCATCTAGTGGCCACAGCACGGCACCACCTACCTGTCTGAAAGGCAGTCTGCTCAAAGAACTCGCTGTCTGCAAACTGCTCTTTAGTTCTGCGCTCCTCGTCGTGGAATCGAGGGCCGGACGGCTCCTGCGAGGCTGAGGGCCGGAGCGTGGCCGTCACCTCTTTACGACCCAGAGCTTTCCGCTGACTCTGCTCGGACACTTGCAGCCTGAACTTGTCGTAGACGCCATAATGACAAGCCCGCACGTCCCGGTGTCGGATAACTCTGTTTGGACATGGAAAAGTAAGACTTTTTGATCAACAAGAACATCAAGTTACAACATTAAACATCCATCTGGCTGACAAGTCAGGATCAAATGTACCCAAAGATATCATCTCATGGAAAAAATTAAACCCAGCTTCTTACAGTTCTCATGTTTTTAATGGTAAATGGACTGTACTTATACAGCGCCTTTCTATCCAACCAGGATACTCAAAGCTCTTCACACTACAATCTGTGTCCTCATTTACTTATCCACACAGAACACTGGTAGGTCTCTACAGAGTTAACGTACAGATGATCCTATAGAGACTAATCAGAGCTTTAAATCACATCCATACACTGATGGACACACATCAGAGGCAGAGAGGTGAAGTGTCCTGCCCAGGGACACTTCACCTTTACCAGCAATAACTCTTATTCTGTCAGATTTCAGTCATCTCTCACTGGGTTGTAGAGGAGTTTTGGCCCACTCTTCTTTACAACGTTGCTTTGGTTCTCTGTCATCGTTCCACCACAGCATTACAATCAGGTGAAACTGGACTTTGACTGGACCATTACAACAACACGATTCCTTTCTTCTTCTTCTTCTTCTTCTTATTATTATTACTATTATTATTATTAGGTCATTCTGTTGTAGACCTACTGCTGTGTTTAGGATCATTGCTATGTTGAATAATAACCCAGTTTGGTCCAAGCCTCACATTAAACCCTAAAACCTTTTGGTCCTCTCACACAGGATGGCTGAGCATTGAGCAAGTGAGATGCTCTGAACCACTAAAGGCACTGCCATTTTTAGATATTCCAGTAAATGAACTGTCATTGTGGACTAGAACTACACTTAACATTTGGAGCAAAGTACGAGTTGCTTTTAAGTTGCCAAGAGGCTTATCAATATTAACTAGTATTGGACATATTAAATCCTTCACTTCCAATTTCTTGGACAAAATGTTTTCAAAATGGGCTGATCAGGGACTTATGTTCTTACATCAGTTAATCAACAGGAACAACCTCATGTCATTCGAAGACTTATGTGGCCATTTTCATCTCCAAAAACTTTTTTTCTTCATATATTTACAATTGTGCTCTTTTTTGACTACACACAGGGACTGGGAAAAAGTACTAAGCCAATAGAGAATTTACTAATTCAATTCCAAAAAGGTGAAGGTGATAAGAAATTAATAACAAAGTTATATAAGGTGTTTCTGTCCATGAATCCCAATGCACCCACTCGGGCAAAACAAAGATGGGAGGCGGAGACGGCCAACAACATTTCTGATGAAACGTGGGAAAGAGTTTGGACTGAGGCACACCGAGTTACAAACTCAAATACATGGCAGGAATATAAATGAAAAATGATCAGTAGATATTTCAGAACCCCATACGTAGCTGCTAAGATAGAATCTGAAGTACCAAGTTTGTGTTGGAGAAACTGTGGCAGCAGTGCCTAATTATACACATATTTTTTGGTCATGCCCAAAACTATAAAACTTTTGGGAAGATGTGTACAAGGCCATAAACCAGATTTTTCAGGAGGTTATACCAAAGGATGTAACAGTTGCATTACTCGGTATTATTCCAGCTGGTTTGCAAGGACGACCCAAATCTCATCTTTTAAATGTTCTTTTTACAGCAGCTTTGAAATGCACTACAATTAAGTGGATGCAATTAGATCCACGTTCCTAAGACTCCTGGGTTCAAAAAGTAAGGGAATTGTACCAAATGGAAGAAATAACATACTTGCTAAGACTTCAAAAGATACCTTTAGATTACTCTGAGGTCCAGTAGAAGCCCTATTCATGTAACTAAGCCCAGCAAACTAGACAGCTTAAGGTGCCTAGCTCCATTACCCAAAGTGGATCCTTGTTTTTAGAAATGTATGAAGATGCTGAGACCACAAATGTGATGCTGAAATTGTAAGATATCCTGCTGAGATGTTTAATCTATGAAAAACTTCATACTGCTTTTATTTTTCTGTAGTTTTTTTCCTATTTTAATTGTGATTGTTTGTTTTTGTATGAGCTGTGTTGGAATGCTGATTCTGTACAGCACTTTGGTCTACTATGGTGCAAAAAGTGCTTTACAAATAAAGTTGGATTGGATTGGACACTGTCAACATTTTTGTTAATTATTGCTGATGTATAGCTGTGTAATTGCTCTGTAAAAACCAATAAAATTTTAAGTTCTAAAAAAAACCTTTGGTCTACTGAGGGGTTCATGGTGGGTTCAGTGACTGTAAGGTCCTGTGGCTGGAAAACAAGCCCACATCATCACCACTCCACCACCGTGCCTGACAGTTGGTTTGAGCTGATGTATTGCAAACATGGTCCTGTGCATTTTGGATTAAAATATTTATGTGGATCTTGTCTCTGTATAGGACATTTTTTCAAAAGTCTTTGTGGTGTAAATTTAAGGTTGCTTAATGACTCTGCTTAAGCAACCCAGGCTCAGTAGTGCAAGTGAGATATTTTGTAACACACACATCAGGACACTGCAGGCACTCATGAGAAATCTGATATATAAGTTTATGTGTTGTTTGTGCAGATCCAGGAACAGTCTTTTGTGAGTTCATTACACTACCAGTCATCTTTGTGGAAACACTGGTAAGCAAGTCTTTTATAGTTTTTTTTTTTTTGTTAATGTGGACCATGAGTCTGTTGAATAAAATCAATGGGCCTCATGCAAGAACCGTTCGTACGCACAGATTTGTTCTTAAATTGTGTGTACGAGTGATTTAGGAGAATTTGTGGCATTC